>NC_086153.1:236481200-236784231 GCF_035149785.1 Candoia aspera | reverse complement strand
AGTAGTAACATATGGCTGCGAGAGCTGGACCATAAGGAAGGTTGAGAGAAGGAAGATAGATGCTTTTAAACTGTGGTGCTGGAGGAAAATTCTGAGAGTGCCTTGGACTGCAAGAAGATCAAACCAGTCCATACTCCAGGAAATAAAGCCAGGCTGCTCACTTGAGGGAATGATATTAAAGGCAAAACTGAAATACTTTGGCCACATAATGAGAAGACAGGACACCCTGGAGAAGATGCTGATGCTAGGGAGAGTGGAGGGCAAAAGGAAGAGGGGCCGACCAAGGGCAAGATGGATGGATGATAGTCTAGAGGTGACGGACTCGTCCCTGGGGGAGCTGGGGGTGTTGACGACCGACAGGAAGCTCTGGCTTGGGCTGGTCCATGAAGTCACGAAGAGTCGGAAGCAACTGAACGAATAAACAATTTCATCACCTGTGTACCAAATCAATCAAAGAGGAATATAGTTATCTACAGCTGCTTCAGAAATGCTTTTTATGCATTGTGCATAGTGGAAATATTGTTGGGTCATACATGCAGTAGTTTGTTTCCTTTTCACTAAATATACACACATATAGATACCTCTGAAAATAATGAAAATAATGGGTAGTTGTGGCTGGGGAAGGTGATGACTGGGGAAGGCAATGGCACACCACCCCGCTATAGTCTGCCGAGAAAAGGTAGCAAAAGCGGAGTCCCTCCAAAGGGTCAGACATGACTCAGTGCTTGCACAGGGGACCTTTCGCCTTTTTTTTTTTGTGGCTCTCTCATGTATGGTCGAAGATGGGCTGCCTCACACTTTACAATGCTAGCTGTGTCTGTCACAGACAGAACTTGTGGGTACATCAGAGTTTAATAAGCGTTCATTATCTTTATCTACATACATCCGTAAGTTGCAACTGCCGGATAGACAAGTACCTCAAGCAAGTCTAAGGACTACAGATCTGACCCCTCAAAATGTTTCCCCAACCTGTGGGTGTGGGCGGGTGGCGGTGTGCGGGCGCATGTCACATGAGGTGAACATGTCCTGGCAGGTCATTCGTACATACGTCTACATTTCTCTCTGTCTTTCCCGCTCACCTTCCCCCTCTGCAGATTCCCGCCTTTTCCCTTCCATCGTTCTTACGAGCACTTGCTCTAATTTGCGGAGGAAGAGCCGTTGGGCGAGGCGAGGAGCAGCAGTGCCTCGAGCAGAGGCGGAGCTTGGAGGGCACGCGCTGGTTCCGGGTCAGATGACCTCGCCACCAAGAGTACAAACCCCGGGAACGCTTCGCCAGTGTCCGTGCACGAGCGCTGGCAGGCAGCGAAGGTCCCTCAGTGGAATTCCATGGAACGAAACCTTGATAGGCTTTCAAAGGAGAGGGCGGAAAATATAGGGGCGGGGGGAATGCTGAGCTGGTCAAGGACCTAGCGATTTTTAAAAATTAATGGTTGTTTTTGAAAATGCACGTTGCTGTCCTGCATGATCCAGTTCCAGAATCATGCGCATTCCCCCTCACTGGACTGTATTTAAATAATAGGCGGCATCATTTCTACCATTTCACTTTATGAAGACAAACCGGGGGAAAAGAGAGGGAAGGACGAAGTTCTGCTTTTCAGGGCAAAAAACGAAACATTCTCTCCGACGGGGATAGGGAAAAAGGCTGCGCACGAAATGAGCCAGGACACCCAAATTCATGGTATCCCATATCTCAAAATAGGAGATCCTGTTAATACCTGGAGATCGACAGGTATTAACCACCTGCACCGCACGCACATTCTCTTGAAAGCTGCAGTTTCGGTGCAGTTCACTTGCCTGCTTTCACATACTTAAAAGCCAGTAAGTTGGTGGATTTCTTGTTCTTCTGCAGGCCAAACAGTTCAAAATACATCTTAAATCATGTTCATGTGGCTGTCTTAATTAGCATGCAGCACAGTAGGTACAGCCTTAAGTATTTATATACTGACATTGGAAGCACATTCTCCCCAATGCAGAAGATTTAACTTAAATATTTTAAAGTTAAACCCTCAATAAAGAAAATTCTGCAACTTGTACTTATTTTAATATCCCACAAAAGGAAAATATAAAGACAATGTCCTTTTTTCCTTCTAAGGGAATGAATAAGGTCTGAGAAATTAAGTCTGTGTTAATATACTAGTATTGCAGGTATCAGTGTAACTTCTCTCCTTTCCCCCCAGCAAAATGTTTGGGATAGGTGAGTGGTGTACGAGGACCTGGAGCACATTTCTACTGCATGTGATCTGTTTTTGGGGGTGCAGTGAGATCTGTTGTACTTACATGCATTTAAGTTCCTGACTGTAGTAAGAAGTGAATCACATGTGGCTCTATAGATGTTGGCAAACTCCAATTTCTTTAGCTCTAGCAATTATATTCAATTGCTATAAAGTTAATGACAAGCAGGCAGTTGCACATAGGAGAAAGTGAAGGATATTATGAATAGGAAGCACTTCACTGTAGAGACTAAGGTCTCATTCACTTGCCTTTTACATTAATTTTGACAGGATTTCTGGTGCTAATGTTGCTCCTTAAAAACAAGATGGTCACCCACCCCCACCCCAGCCCCAGATTTAAGATATTCTGGAAAATAACCAACTTTTTCTGCTCAAGATGCCAAGGGAGCTATTGTGTGTAGATTTTGTGGTACTTCTCCACTTTACTAATATGACCAGGCTTTTCTTGCTCATTGATTGGTATTCAGGGAGGAGCGAGAGAAGGCAATACATGCCACTGGCTATTCATTAGCCAGTCATGGTTTTCAAAGTATTTTCCCCCCCTCACCAAGGAAAGTATGCTTTATTAACCAGCAGCTGAATGAGCACATCACAGCAAGCTATTATGCTGTTGCAGTAAGGGCTGAGGTACCCTAAGTGAATAAGTAAGTGTACCTAGTGTACCTAGTGAGGTAAGGCTCTCAACCTGCCCCTAAAAGCTTCAGCACCAGGAAGGGAAAAGTCCCACTCTTACACTGTGCCACAGAACTTCATGAGCTGGTAAGAAAGATGAACCTTTTATCTTTATAAGAAAACCAGCTTAGTACAATGAAGGTAAGATATTGGTGTTGGAAAATCCAAGTTTGTCCATGAAGCTCACTGACTGATTTTGGACCACTGTCTCTTAGGGCCCATCTTTCGTGAATGGCTGATGTGACAGAGAGCAAAATCTGCTCTCCTGTGAATATACCATGTTGTTATATGACCACAACAGGATTTGTGTTCACTCCTCCCAATTATGTTTTAAAAGGTTTTCTAACCTTTGAGAGAAGATGGAAATTCACTTCAGCAGCGGATGCTATTTCATCAATGGCTATTTCATCAACAGCCAGACATCACTGGATCCAGCTCAGAAAAAAGGTTAAGATACCAGGTATCTCAGGTTTTATGATTGATGTACACCAAAAGAGAGACATTGACAAATAAATTGGACTTAAAAGGAATATTATACTAAGAACCCAAGCAAAATATGTAAGCTTCAGGATTTTTTTTTAATTCTAAGAATATACTACATCCAAATGCAGATAATACAAAATAGAACATTTAATGGAGTCAATTTTAAATACTAACCAGTATCAGTTTTATTTTCAAGTGATGAATAAGGGAAATTGGAAAACATTGTTTAAGCATCCCTTGGGAAACCTTTGGTGTTTTATAATGTCTGTTTTATACTTGTACATATGTGGACAAGCAAATCCTTATCTACTAGTTTTTGTTGTTACATTACATATATTTTTAAAGACTAAATATGGTCAACCCAATTCTTTCAAAATGAATTTCAATAGTAATTTCTATGAAAGCTATGAATAATGAGAACAGTTCATATCTCTAATATAAAATTCACACTTTTAAATAATATCAATTTGTTTATTAAGAATAAGCTGTTTACTATGTGTTTTACAACCAAAAGCAGTATTATTTACATGCATTGACATTCTAAGAGGATATAAACCAAGTTTAGAAATTGAGTCAAATTTTTTTTAAAAAAATGACACTTAACCTTTCAATCACTTACAGTAAAATTCATGTTAACTTCAGCCAATTATACATTTACATTCCCTTAAAGAATGAAAAATTGCATTGATAATGCACTAATTAAACATGTTTACAATTGAAATATCTAAAACCTGAGTCAAACCTAATGATGCTTTTGATAAAAAAAAAAGATCTTTAGAATAGAGACTGGTCAGTTGTTAAAATAAAAGCATATACTTAACAGTCCAGAACACTGACTTTAGAATGCACCATGGCATCCAATGCTTTATTTTTTCCCATAATTTTCATGATGTTTACCATACTTGATCATATAAAACATGCCCCATCTATTCTTGTGCAGTTTTATATGTCAATATTTATTTAGAAACAATGTATCTGATTTTCATTAATTGAAGCCAAAGTAACAAATTCTCAGGAGGGCAACTTCAGTCCCACATCTCCATTTGTTCTAATTATTAAAAGCTCTGGAACATCAGGACTTCATTAGATTAACCTTAATATTTGTTGCTTGATCTTTGTCAAAGCTGTTACATTTGGAGAAACAGAAATAATTGATGCACAAGGCCTTTTAAGTCTTATACAAAGACTATTTAGAAGACTTCATTGTTCGATTTTTGAAATGTTTGTATTTTCTGGATCCTAAATGAAATTCCTGCCAGGCATGAGACCAATTACCTTTTTTCCTTGTAATTTCTAATACAGATTCTCTAGTAATACCATTCATGATTTGTCGCACACTCTACATTTTAAAAAATAATCTTGAGATCATAACTCCAATTTAATCTATGACTGACTTAAGTGTTAGGTATTTATTATATTAATGACTTTTTATGAATGCATATATGATAATTTCTTAAGGCAGAAGGTGGTCAAACTGGTTTGACTGGTCTTTGCACTGTAGATTGTCCAACAGGTTTTAAATCAGATGATTAACTGTAATGCACAAAGAGTTATGGGATGAAACAACTTTAACTGAATAAACTCCTCTTGAAAATAGTAACCTCTCTTTTTTTGTAACAGTGTAAAAATTATTCTCGTAAGAAATAGCTTTTGTTATCTTAATACAAATGAAAATTGCTTGTGAGACTTCATGGAAACATACTCATTTTTATCTGCTTACATTATACCCAGCATTACTGCAAATTCAACAATTCTTATTTTCCAAATTCGATAATTCCATTTTTGAAATTTAGCAGACGATTACAGGCTTTAAACCTGTATAAATAAAAAGCCTTATCTGACATTTTAAGTAACAACACAGGCTAAATTCCAAGTAGGAAAGTATTTTCTCCCCACTAAGCACAATTTACTATATTTGCCAGATATTTTAAAATGTTCAACTTAATGGCCTTTATTTATGGTGTATGTCCTAAATTGTTACTTTCTGATAAACAATAGTAACAATTAAATGAATTCATGTCTGCTAACGTTACAGTTCAAGTCATATTTTTCTATTAGCATGAGATTGGAATACACATACACATTCTCTTAATTTATAGAATACAAATAAGACATTTTTAAATTAAGACAAGCCAGGAATAAATGTCATTTTGTAATTCCCCTGCAAATATAAAAATCTCAACAGTCATTTCTCATGAAAAAGAAAATTCTTCTGAATAACTGAAGTGATGGACCTTGGAAACAACACAAGAATGCTTGTTTATACACCTGGGAATGGATTGCTGCTTAGCATACCTTATTTTCAGTCACTGTACAGAAGAGTTCTCATCTCTAACATTGGCCAACTAGTTGTTCTGCTATTAGAAAAATCATTTAGTAGAGTTTTTGCCAATATGAAACAAGTCACGGATGTCACACAATGCTTGTTTGATGTTTTTCCCAAAGCGATGGGAATCCTAAAAAATAGTTAAAAATTCAAATTCACAATCACATGGCAATCTCATACTGTACATAATGTGTGCACACATATATACAACTCTAGATTTTTTAATGCATGAAACTGATTTCTGTTTACTATTTTTGTTTATTCAGTGATGTGATTTTTATAGGTACTTTTTATAAAACCGTTTAATAGTATTAATGGGTTTTGGAAAATAATACAGACTTCATTTTATTTATTTACAATATTTATATGATGCTACATCTATTAAAGTACATTATTATAAATAAAATCCGTGTGTGTCTCTGTCTCTATACATTGCTATCTGATTAAAACCTTTTCATCTGAACACTCTCTGAAAAAGAACTGTCTTGACCAGTTTCCTAAAATTTAAAGTATGGGAGCTCGGGGAGATGCTGAGAAAAAGGACAAATGAAAATTGCCATTTCTGTGCCAAACCTCCCAATCTCCCACACCTTGGTCAACTGTGAAACAATCTCTCTGTTATTTACATGGAGATGGTTCCAAAAGAAACAAAGTCCAACCCATACAAGGCTTTAATCATCAACATCTTGAATTGGGCTTGAAAACCTACAGGCAATGAATGCCATCCCTATAATAGAATAATTATTCTATTAACCAGCTAACACCAGTCAATAAATGGCAGTTGTATTCCATGATAGCTGCAGCTTCTAACTTCAAGGGCATCCCCATGTAACCAAAATGCAGTAGTCTGATATGGATCCACTTAAGCTGGACAAATGCTCTTCTAACTTCTACCTGTTATTCCTGCAGGAGCCAGGGGTCCCCAGAATGCATACCAGCTCTTTCCAAAGAACTACACCTCTATCCAGAGGAATAGGAAGAAAATCCACAGGATCTGTGATAGAATGTCTAACATCCAGTTAGCATCAGCATGAAGCCTAACCCCAAACCAATAGATGACCTCCCCCAGTAGTCTCCTGTAGGTATTGAACAAGATAGGGGGAGGAACAAGTTCTGAGGCACTTCACATTGGAGTGTCCAATACCTCATCCCCTTCTCCTCCAACAATGACTGAAACTGCTTGCATAGGAAAGAGTGGGACCACTGCAAATCGGTGCCTCCAATTTTCAACCCTTGCAGATAGCCTAAAAAAGATACCATGGTCAGTGATACTTAACACCACTGAGATATCTCACAAGACAAAAAGACCAAGTCCCACTGTAGGTGCACAATGTAGACTCTGTCCCATACCTAGGCCTGAAAAAATAACTGAAAGGGATCACCTAGGGCCTCTAGTTGCAGATTTCAATGGAATTATTGAGTTTATTAATACAAATTTTTAGATGTTGATGAATGTATTATTTCATACTATCTTATAATACATTAATCATCTCACTCTGAGATGGGCGGTGACTAAATTTGAAATATAAATAAATAAAATATGATCCAACTTAAAAGTTCTATTCAAAAATGGTATTTAACACATATTCTCATTTAATACTTCTAAGACATACTAAAAACTGTAGGACCCAAATTGTTTCCTAGTAGGGATCATCATTATTATTAAACAGTGATAAATACTATCTTGCAGTACATTAGGAGGAATACAGAGTTCAGATCACAGGAAGCAATTGTTCCACTGAACTCCAGCCTGGTCAGATCCCATTTGGAATACTATGTCCAGTTTTGGGTCCCACAATTCAAAAAAGATAGTAATAAATTGGAGCAAGTTCACAGAGGGCTACCAAGATGGTGAAGAATCTGGAGACAAAGCCCTATGAGGAACAGTTAGATGATCTAGATATCTTTAGCCTATAAAAAGACAAATGGGAAATAGGATAGCAGTCTTCAGATATACAGTATTAAAAGTCAGGTGGAAGAGGGAGTGAACTTTTTCTCCATTATACCAGAAGGCAGGACCAGAACCAATGGATTAGAACTATAAGAAAAAAGATTCCCTAGACATTAGGATGAGCTTCCTGACTATATTAACTGTCAACCAATAGAAGAGGCTGTCACAAGATGAGGTGTCTTCTCCTTTATGAGAGGCTTTCATACTAAGGCTGGATGATCATCTGTCAATGATGCTCTGGTGAATTCTACACTGAGCAGCAAACTAGACTAGATGACCTCTATTGTCACTTCCAACTCTATGATTCTAAGATAAGTCTTCCATTTTTTTACTTGAAACTACATACAAAGGCTAATTCTAGTAGGCAAAGTCTGAGGGAATGAAGGCCTAACAAAATTGATATGCACTTCAATCCATAGTTATAGATCCAAATAAGTTCTTTTTTGTAGGTAAACATTAAATCAAAATTATTGTGTGTTTGCAATTCAATAAATACAGAATAAGAAATCAGTTTCCTTTTAAGTGTACTAATTATTCTTTTTATGCTTTCTATTGTATCTATATTTTACGATCCCATGCAGCAACTATGCTTAAATGCAATGAATTGTTTGATCAGGGTATATGGCAAAAGTGGAGAAAGGTAAGTTCCAGAAGCCATCTTCTCTAGGACGTAATTTCTGAGGGCTGGATGAAAATGCAACAGCAGCAGCAGCAGCACTACATTAATTATGTAAGATAAAGCCACTTGATCCCAAATGATAACTGCTTAATATAAGGGTGGCAGTATATAGCTGAATAGGGTCTAGGTTTAGAAGCTAAGCAGAGCTGGGCCTGGTTAGTACTTGACTGAGAGAAACAATTTTGCAGAAGGCAATGGCAAGCTACTTCCATTATGTTGCTAAGAAAGCTGCATGGATGGATGTGTCCACAAAGTCTTAGAAGTCAAAGGAGACCAAGCACCAGGGATTTAGTTCTGTCCCAGTGCCTGGAGGCTGTTGAGATCTGGGTGGGGAGGAACTGTCTCTGACCCGATCCTGTCAAGACAGGGCTGTGTTTGGGCAGCCCAGATTTGGGGATACCCCGTCTTTGATCCTGGATGTATCTGCCCAGCCAATTCAATCTGGTAGGATTAGCGCAGTCTGGGTTGCTTTGATGAATGCCATCCATCAGGACCCCAGAAGCATGCCTTCTCTGTAGCAGCACCTGCCCTCTGGAAGGAGGTTCCCCACAAGATCCAGATGGCCTCCACTCTGCTGTTGTTTAGAAGGGCCATGAAGACCTAGCTCTTTGCCCAGGTCTCTGGCAAGAGAGAGTAAAGCCTCTTTGCTTTGTTCCTTCTCAGTTTGTTGTTCTCGCCATTTATTTTATTTCATTTACCTTTTATTAACTTAATCTCGTTTTACTTGTTTTGAACTGCCCAGAGTTGTTGGGAGTCAGGTGGCATAAAAATTTGATAAATAAATAAGCAAGCAAGCAAGCAAGCAAGCTGGAAACAAAACCTATAGTAGGTCGCACGTGGCTTGTCTATTTTCCAACCTTTGTTTAGAGTAACCAGAATATATACTTGCTTATTTGGAATTAATGAAGTACATTGTCTAAAAACCAATCGTTTATATTATACTGTTCCTTGTAGACCCAATTTTCTGGTGAGATAAGCAGTGTGGAAAAATATACCTGATACAAAAATGGGGATGTTAGTGAATCATACAGGAAGAGAGTAATGGACCTTAAAATTAATAAAATACTTACTGTTTCAGTACAGGAAAATTTGCTGGATACATGGAAATTGATGAGATTATCACCCACAATAATGTAAGACACACCATAACCATCATCAGCAACCTGTAGAAAATATATGTAGAATACCTCAGTTGTTCTACATATCCATAAAAAAACCAGCTCAAGACAATTTTGATGTTAAAGTCTAGTACAAAATGCTCCATAGTAGGACATATTTTTATGTTTCAACAGACAGGCATCATATTAAAACAATTTATCATTCTGGGAAGAATTCAAGGGAACGTCAGGCTAATACACTATGTGATAGGAACTTTTGCTTTGTTTTCAATTGATGTAACCTAAGTAGTTAAAATCGTACACTATGATTAATCATAAGTGTAATAATTTGACTAATTATTAGTCAAATGAATTTATTTGAGCCAAATGGCACCATCACTAAAATGCTAGCCTTGTTGAATGATAATGACTTTAGATCATCTAATGGACTTGTTTAGGAAACTGTAGGAAACCTATATGGGGAATACCAGTCCTTGGAAAAAAGCAGAATTCAATTTGGCAAAGTCTATAAATTAACATTGCCATGATCAGAGAACCTTCTCCAAAATTGATTTATGGATGGCACTTGTGAGACATTAAAAAATCACGTAACAAAACTTAATGACCTCCCTGTTAGAGGTTTTTTTTAACAACTGTGGTTCTTTTTCCACATGGGGTGAATTTATCACTATATTCAAATATTCCAGCCATCAATTTATGATATCATTCTAAAATAGTGAAGATTTATTTATTCTGGCACTTTTGTCTCTCACTCATGGATCTGTGAAGCAACTAATACACAAAATATGTATTCAGTTAAAGCTGTTAAGATAAAGATTTCTAAAAATAGGATACATTTGATAGAACATGGTTTTCTAATATGAGACAAGTAGTCTTAAGTTGATAATGTTATACAAAAGATGAATACAAAACCTATCAAAGCAGTATTTATTTGCTGAAATACATAGCAGTCATGTTTAAAATAATAGATCTTAATTTTATTTTATTTTTCGTTCTGTACTGTCTTGTATTATTACATGGTTAATTTAATAAAATATAAAGAAGAAAAACATTTATTTTTATTTTATTATCTTTATCCCAACTTTATTATTTTTATAAATAACTCACAGTGGGGAACATACCTAATACGCCTTCCTCCTCCTGTTTTCCCCTGTGAGGTGAGATGGGCTGAGAGAGAGTGACTGGCCCAAGGTCACCCAGCCGGCTTTCATGCCTATGGCGGGACTAGAACTCACAGCCTCTTGGTTTCTAGTCTAGCACCTTAGTAACATATACACAGTTTGCAGAATCCTTCAATTGGGGTTTTGTTAAATTACATAATGCATTATTTAAAGTTATTTTCCTAGATTTTTCATACATTATTGGTTCGGCAGCTAATTAATCATCATCATCATCATCATCATAACTTTTCCCTTCTCTGATCTGCTCCAATATACAAGAATCATAACTGCTCAGCCTTTTGTTACGCTGTTCACTGACAGGTAGATTTAATAGATTCTACCCATCTCAGAAATTATAATATGGAAACGGGTAGTTGCTTAGGTTATGAGAAGAATGATTTATCTAATGCTGTTCAATCAGTTCTTTTAAAAATACGAAATTTCTGATCAACAGCCCATTTGTTTTATTGTACAATTGCTCTTTTCCTTAGATATGAAAAGGTCCATAAACTTCATGATTCTATTGATAAATATTTCGGCATAGGAAGTCTGTAGCACTGTGTGATGGAGAATGTGGTTGGGCATGAGTTGATACTAGATTCTTTTAAATAAAAAATATGCAAACATACAGGTCCAAAGCCTCCACCACTGGACTCCATTTCAGGATTCTTATTCAGGTCGATCTGTTGTTGAGGTGTCTGACTTGTTGAAAGTCTCCATGGCTCTGCCAAAACCTGGGAAAGACGGTATAAGAGATTGGACACTTTTTAGCTGCTTGCAGCAAAAAACCCTGCTATTTTGAAATCAGAGAACACATGGAACTCAAGGAAGCAAGCTAGTTGTACTTTTGCCAAAACCTCTCTTACAATGACAATTTCCCCAAAAGGGATGGAATGTCACTACTGGAAATAAGCCCTAGAGCAGTGATGCTGCTACTATACATATAATTCACAGGAATGAATAGTGGAATTTTCCCATGAGTAGTGAATAGAAGAGTGTAAGGTATGTCAATATTCAATGCATGTTGCTTTCAACTCTCAAAGGCCCAATCAGAGAATATATTGTTTCTTATAGTTGGGTTGCCATGAAATCAGATTCCTATATCAGACTATTTTGGTGGTGCTAATGCAGAATTGTTTAAAAATGGCATAGAGAGCTCATGTGGCCCTAAGTAGAGAGCCTGCAAATTGCGACAAGAAAGATATAATGGGATTTCTGTGGAGGGGGTGTGGAAAACAGCAGTACTTGTTTCCATGCTCCACAGCTATATTTCTTTAACAGTTTATATGAACATGAACAAATAAAAGACATGTTCCTAAGCAAAGCATCAAAAAATATATACAGAGGAGATAAGGAATTACGATGAATGAAAAACCTTTTAAGGCCTTTGTTTTCTGCTTTTATTGTATTTATTTTACATACATTTTAGTCTGCTTTCCATTAAAAGTAATCTGAAATAATCACACTAAGCAAGCTTCTGTGGCACCAAAGTCACAGAAAGTTCAGGGATGGATGACATGTGTAGTATGCAATGGAAAAGGCATAAAACACTGAAAATCCTGTTTTTTTTTCCACACAAGCACCTAATCTTGCACCTTAAAGTAACTGCATCTTTTCTCAGGATTGTGTGAGAACTGCAGAGGATAGCTGCACAACTTTTGGAAAAGCTGTGGCTTCTTCAAGAAGGTGTAGTAAACACATACTATGATCATACTCCAAAGCATATTTTTGAAATTGAATCCAAAGCACTGCATTGCTCTGTCAGTTAGTACTTGGACAGGAGATCATTAGAAATTCCAAAGGTTGTAGGCTAGGCTAGGAAGTCAAAAGCAATCCCAGAAAAAGACAAATGGCAAGCCAAATGTTACCAAGAAAACGACAGGGATGTGTCCATATAGGCACAAGCCCCACTCAAAGGAGGCTGTTCCTTTATCACTTTTCTCTTAAGAGTTTCTGTTATTCAGAGAGCTTTGAGAGAAATGTGTTAATTTTTGCAGACTTTTTAGCCTGCTTCTAAGGAAGCCCATTTTGTTTCATTTAGCTCCAGGAAGTTTCCAAATCATCCCAATTTGATTCTTGATTTGGTCAAATCCAATGCATACACTCCATTTTTATTTATATTCAACATTTCTATTTCCATGTTTCCAGGCACAAAAAGGCTAAGACTGAATATGGAACAGCACTTGCAAATGACTGTAATTCTTGTTTCAACAAATTAAAGCATTCAGAATGCTGCTCTGTACTGGGTGGGTTTTCCTCTCCATCAAGCTCCATATTTATCTATAGTTCTGAATGTGTACTTTGAATGTATACATTTATAATTTACAAATATAAATATATGTTTTAGCCTTCTTTGATATACTAAATTCTTAAAGTACTGCTTATTTTTTATTTTTGCAAAGATTTTTAAGCCTCAGAAAGTTTTCTCATATGCTTCAAAGTTTCTAGTTTATAAAGTTTTTCAATTATTTGAGTAATAACAGATCATTAAAAATACAGAAAAAATAATTTAAAAAAGAAAAAAACCAAATTACTTGAGCAATGTATATTATATGGTTACCTACTTCTTTTAAGAAAGGAGATTCAACAGCAAGGTATTTGGAGACCACATAAAGACAGAAAAGGTGACGATCAATGCCAGCACCAGTCATGGCAAGACGATACAAGTGCTGATGATTAGCAGCAGCCGCCTTGAATAGCATACGCTTTGTTTCAGGCTGTAGATTAAAAGGGAAAAACAACTCAGTATTCCTATTTAAATACTATTAAAACAAAACAACATCAAAGCCTAGAAAAAGGCAAAGAATAGATCCAACCACCAAAGTCCATTTAGGAGTACCTGGATTCAAACAGACAACCGACTCTGCTTCCCTCACCTGGAGGAACCTACCACTGCAGTGTACTGCAGATGCTCTTCTGGGGAAGTTTAATGATTTTCTCACATAGGAAGTTCTTAAGGGGCAAATGGATAGAGAGTAGAAAAGGGAGCTGTTGTATATGCTTTTTATATCAGTATGTGCCTCTTTGTGTCATGTTCACTGATTCAATGTAGTTTATACATCGTAACGTTTCACATGCCATGGCACTGACGCACGTTTATGTTTGGGAGGGAGCTGCTGTGAGACCTTGTACCAAGCTCTGTATCTGTGTTCATTACAATGGAATGTGTTTGGGTTATGTTCTCTGCTCAAGGACTTTTCCCGCAGACCATCAGAAACCGTTAGGAGCACCTGGGATTGTGGACTTGAGAAGATTCTATGGCGGGAGGGATTTCATTTGCACTGAGGGTTTTTAGTTTGAATTTGGCGCACTTTCATCATTCCTCTGTGATCCTGCATACTGTTCTTTAATAAATCAGATATCTTTGAATTCCTACTTATGAGTCTGATGGTGTTTTAGAATAGGCAACCGTTACACTTTGTATGAGAAAATCTACTGAAAATGTGACTTCAGATGTACTCTCTCAGTACCCCATAATATAGATTCTGAAAGTCAAGTTCAAGTCTTTTGACACTTAAGAGTCTTTCAATTGAAGCAGTCTCTTAATTCACGACTTTTTTAAAAAATGCACCCCATAAAATACTGCTAACAACAAAGCTGCAGAAATTGATAAAATACCTGCTGAGCTGTTAGAAATCTTCATTATTACAACTTAATGTAGTTGAAATGCTACTTGCTGTTTGAAAGCAAGCACTGAGTGAAAAACACAGCAGCTGTCATTGGACTGAAAAATATCAGTTTATATTACAGTACCAGAAAAAGGCAATGATAAAGAATGCTCAAACTATCAAAACAGCCTAAGTTATATTATCACAGAATTGGCACTCAAAATTTGGACACTTCCATACGAGGTTTCTATGATGGTTTGAAAACAGCACTGAACCTCTAGCACAAGGGTTCTCACCCAGGGTTCTGCGGAACTCTAGGGTTCCACTAGAGGTCACTAGGGGTTCCCTGGGAGATCACGATTTATTTTAAAAATTATTTCAAATTCAGGCAACTTCACATTAAAGAGGTAAGTTTCATTCTTTATTTTCAGTTTAAGAACACTGTTAATGCATATATACAGGCCTACCCATGAAGCCAACATAATCATTTTGTAACTTCTGGTCTATATTTGAGCATGAATGTGCAGGGGTTCCCTGAGGCCTGAAAAATATTTCAAGGGTGCCTCCAAGGTAAAAAGGTCGAGAAAGGCTGCTCTAGTGAAATCAATTTATATTTTTCACCATCTTGATCTACTGAGTACTACATTCTTTCTCTACTCATTTGAAATCATACATTAATCAGAGGAAAATTATGACTTTATGTTCCTGTCATCAATGATTCATAAAGGTGATGATTTAATGGCTTCTATATTATTTAACCTAATGTTTTAAATAACATGAAAAATAAAAAGAGTAGTTTAACACTGAAAATAATTTTTATAACCTTTTTAATAATTGAAAACAATGGGCCAGCATTTTGCAGACTTAATATACCAAACAAAAACTGTACTTTTTGTGACCACCAGATGGCTCATTTTTTCCCAGCTACTTACTTTCAGAAGCAGTACTGTATATGCATGCTCACCAAATTTATTATGCTCCATTTGGAAAAAAATAACAAACATAATGTTTACATAAAGTTAAAAGCAGAAACTGCATCGAAAAAATGTTTCACTTCTATGTTACGTTTTCCCGAATGCATCTCAACCAATTTTTAAGTATTTTTAATATATTTTTCTAAGGAAAAACAATTGAAACTATTTCCCAACACTTTATTTAGGTAGCTATTTACTACGATGTATTTATATTACTCAGGAAAGCAGATCAAACTATCTATTTATCTTAGACACTGTGGGCAGCAATAAAATTTAAATAATAAAAATAAAGGTACCATTATACTTGATTAGCACATTAAACTTACATTTTCATTAGAGTCTTCCATAGCTTTCACAAATTTGCATGACTGGACAGTACATGAGCGAACTGTTTCTGTTCTACCTTCTCTAAATAGGCGGGTCATAGATGCTTCGTATGTTAAGCAAAATTTTCCCATGTCCTTAACAAAAATGCAGTTATTTATATGCAACAGTTAAAAAAATAATTGTCAGTCACATATGAACATGTCATATTATATCATATAGCATATCCTATCATATCATATTGTCAGTCACATAAGCATTAGCATCCACTTTAAATTTCAATACAAACACACCTTTATTCCCAACTCAAATTTCCAAAATAAGCTAAGAAATATATGAGAATAAGCTAAGAAGTATATGATGCACATTACACATACAGAGGAGGCAGAAGGACAAGACAGAGATAGGTGATAGCACTGGGTTTTGGTCTGGCGGGCAACAGAATCTAGGTGCATATGGGGGGCACACTGAATCTCCCTATGGCAGAATCTTGCGCAGGTCCTCAGCAGTTCTTTTACTGACGTCAACAGAATTTAATCCCAAGTACATTCTAGAATTTAATTTAATTCATAGAATTGCACTCTTAGTATTTTTTCATTTCACACTGAGCTTTCTCTGCCTGTTTTCCTTACTCTACTACTTTTATCATTTTAGTTGTTCCTTTCTGAATCGTTTCCATATCTACAATGAATTTTTAGGGAATCACATGCAATATCACATGCAATATGTAATGCTATCATATTAGTTTCTGCTTTATATACAGTCTCTCTGTGTCAGTTCTTAGCACTATATGTACCTTTGTTGGCTGCAGCAAACAGCTCATTTTTTTTTCCAGAAAACTATTCCAAAATAATGCAGTAATTTCAGCATGGATTTCTCCAGGACAGGGAGACAAAAGCACCCCTAAATGTTTTCAGGGCTATTCCATTTAGCCTATTTTTCCTGTCCAATATGGATAAGCATTGGTTAACCATTTGCTCCTTAGACTGTTTCTATCTCTTAGGAGAGGGCCTGATAGCACTTCAATGATTATACAATCATTCATTATAAAAAAATTGTTAGAAAATAATAAAAGTGAAAGGAAACCAGTAATTAGAACACATGCCAGGAGAAATAAAAGCATATATATTATGGCACAATTCATTACTCATTGTGCAGATCAAAAGGAAAACGTAGAAGAGGCTAAAACTGCAAGATGGGGAAAAAAACAGTACTCCAGGAGACCCTTCCTGAATAGGATATAGTTGTGAATTAATAGATCTTTGCCATAGGCAATGGCACAGCTTGATAAAATAGTACTAAGCGATGTGCAATACAGAGCTGCTTCATTTTTGGGTAACTGAAAAAAACACTGCACTATTAAAGGACTTCAGCATAAAAGCTATGGAAAAGCCTGTCAGCTCCAATTAGCTACACTGGAAAGTTCATTTTTTTTCATCTGGGAAACTGTTTTTCTTTTTAAGCAGGATCTTTAAAAATAGGATCAGGCATTTTATTCTTTTTTTTTTTTTTTTTAGAAAATATCTAAATTAAACTAAAATACATAGGATACTTACCCGATAATGAGCAAGCTGCAAAGCAAGTTGCACAAATGCATCAGGACTAGTTTTGGTTTTCTTCATTAATCCTTTCCCAAATGCATCAAAAGGAAAAGAATGAAAATCCACATCCTCTGCTAATGGCCTTGCAATGTCAAAAGATTTCTCAATGACTTCTTGGCACTAAACAATAGCAACAAGTGTAGTATTACACAGGAAGTATTCATAGATCACAATTTTTTTTCTCAGTGCGCTATACCATTTTATCCTAAATTTATCACTTTATCCTAAATGAAATCAGCACTGATCATACTGATCTATTTTAAGATTTTTCTTCAGTCTTTCTTTCTTCAGTCAGTAAGAAAGATTATAGGATTACATTTTGAAGTACACCTGATAATAGGGATCTAGAAATGCACTCACCTCTTCAGGGATTTCCCACTGCAGTTTGGTAGGCATCGGAATGCCTAAAGTGACCTCTCCTTTGCAGTGCCCCTCTTCTGTGTATCCCAATTCAAGACAGTCAGAATACATGACATTCTGGGGATGGGTAGTATAGATGGTTGGGGGAATGAGAGAGATAATTATAAGCATGCTAAATACACTGCTGCAGACCATGGAGAAAAAAAATAAGTACCTGATTAAACCTTGCATTTTGATTAAAAGCTTCAACAGCTATGGATAATTTATACTTAATATTTTTTTCAGAAATCTCAGGAAAACTTACCTCTTCCTCCCCTCATTTTACTTGCACAACAGCCCTATGAAGTAAGTTAGACTGTGAGATGGTATGGGCCTAAAGTCACTTTGTGTATTTTAGATCTGAATGGAAATTTGAGCTTCTGTTTCCCAAGTTCAACACTCTGACCACCACCCTGTACTGAATCAGTGTGCGGCTGATGAATATGTAGTAATGTCCTAATCTGATAGGAAACACATCCCTTCATTTCAAAATAAGTGAGTTTTAAATTGAATGTACATTGACGAAGTGAGAGCATTCATGTTGACAAAGTAATATGACATCCTACATTTCTTAAAATAAAAATATAGATTCACTAGGCAAGAAAATGTTAGACAATGCAAAAACCTGTCTCTCAATGGTCTATGACCCCATATCTCATAATAAAATTCCATGTTTCTTAGGTACGTATGCCAGCTGTTGCAGTTATTCAAATAGGTTCCATAAATTTATTGAGTGGTTGTTGTTTATTCGTTTAGTCGTTTCCAACTCTTCGTGACTTCATGGACCAGCCCACGCCAGAGCTTCCTGTCGGTCGTCAACACCCCCAGCTCCCCCAGGGACGAGTCCATCACCTCTAGAATATCATCCATCCACCTTGCCCTTGGTCGGCCCCTCTTCCTTTTGCCTTCCACTCTCCCTAGCATCAGCATCTTCTCCAGGGTGTCCTGTCTTCTCATTATGTGGCCAAAGTATTTCAGTTTTGCCTTTAATATCATTCCCTCAAGTGAGCAGTCTGGCTTTATTTCCTGGAGGATGGACTGGTTTGATCTTCTGGCAGTCCAAGGCACTCTCAGAATTTTCCTCCAACACCACAGTTCAAAAGCATCGATCTTCCTTCTCTCAGCCTTCCTTATGGTCCAACTCTCGCAGCCATATGTCACTATGGGGAACGCTTTAACAATGCGGACCTTTGTTGTCAGTGTGATGTCTCTGCTCTTAACTATTTTATCGAGATTTGTCATTGCTCTTCTCCCAAGGATTAAGCGTCTTCTGATTTCCTGACTGCAGTCAGCATCTGCAGTAATCTTCGCACCTAGAAATACAAAGTCTTTCACTGCTTCTACGTTTTCTCCCTCTATTTGCCAGTTATCAATCAAGCTGGTTGCCATAATCTTGGTTTTTTTGAGGTTTAGCTGCAAGCCAGCTTTTGCACTTTCTTCTTTCACCTTCATCATAAGGCTCCTCAGCTCCTCTTCGCTTTCAGCCATCAAAGTGGTATCATCTGCATATCTGAGATTGTTAATATTTCTTGCAGCGATTTAAACTCCAGCCTTGGATTCCTCAAGGCCAGCTTGTCGCATGATGTGTTCTGCATACAAGTTGAATAGGTAGGGTGAGAGTATACAGCCCTGCCGTACTCCTTTCCCAATCTTAAACCAGTCCGTTGTTCTGTGGTCTGTTCTTACTGTTGCTACTTGGTCGTTATAAAGATTCTTCAAGAGGAATACAAGATGACTTGGTATCCCCATACCACTAAGAACTTGCCACAATTTGTTATGGTCCACACAGTCAAAGGCTTTAGAATAGTCAATAAAACAGAAATAGATGTTTTTCTGAAACTCCCTGGCTTTTTCCATTATCCAGCGGATATTGGCAATTTGGTCCCTAGTTCCTCTGCCTTTTCTAAACCCAGCTTGTACATCTGGCAATTCTCGCTCCATGAACTGCTGAAGTCTACCTTGCAGGATCTTGAGCATTACCTTACTGGCATGTGAAATGAGTGCCACTGTTCGATAGTTTGAACATTCTTTGGTGTTTCCCTCTTTTGGTATGGGGATATAAGTTGATTTTTTCCAATCGGATGGCCATTCTTGTGTTTTCCAAATTTGCTGGCATATAGCATGCATTACCTTGACAGCACCATCTCGCAAGATTTTGAACAGTTCAGCTGGGATGCCGTCGTCTCCTGCTGCCTTGTTATTAGCAATGCTTCTTAAGGCCCATTCAACCTCACTCTTCAGGATGTCTGGCTCTAGCTCACTGACCACACTGTCAAAGCTATCCCCGATATTGTTGTCCTTCCTATACAGGTCTTCTGTATATTCTTGCCACCTTTTCTTGATCTCTTCTTCTTCTGTTAGGTCCTTGCCATCTTTGTTTTTGATCATACCCATTTTGGCCTGGAATTTACCTCCAATGTTTCTAATTTTCTGGAAGAGGTCTCTTGTCCTTCCTATTCTATTGTCTTCTTCCACTTCCGCGCATTGCTTGTTTAAAAATAATTCCTTATCTCTTCTGGCTAACCTCTGGAATTTTGCATTTATTTGGGCATATCTCCCCCTATCACTGTTGCCTTTTGCTTTCCCTCTTTCTTGGGCTACTTCTAGTGTCTCAGCAGACAGCCACTTTGCCTTCTTGGTTTTCTCTTTCTTTGGGATGTATTTTGTTGCCGCCTCCCGAACAATGTTGTGAACTTCTGTCCATAGTTCTTCCGGGACCCTATCTACTAAGTCCAGTCCCTTCAATTGATTCTTCACCTCCACTGCATATTCCTTAGGGATATTAGTGAGCTCATATCTAGCTGATCTGTGGGTCTTCCCTAATCTCTTTAGTCTGATCCTAAATTGTGCTATAAGAAGTTCGTGATCTGAACTACAGTCAGCTCCAGGTCTTGTTTTTATTGACTGTATAGATGTCCACCACCTTTGGCTGCAAAGGATGTAGTCAATCTGATTTCGGTGTTGTCCATCTGGTGCAGTCCATGTATAAAGCCATCTCTTAGGTTGTTGGAAGAGAGTGTTTGTTATGCAGAGTGAGTTGTCTTGGCAAAATTCTACCAGCCTATGTCCTGCTTCGTTTTGTTCTCCCAGGCCATGCTAACCTGTAATTCCAGGTGTCATTTGTCTGCCCACCTTAGCATTCCAGTTTCCTGTGATGAAAATAACATCTCTTTTAGGCGTGTTGTCCAGTAGGTGCTGCAGATCCTCATAGAACTGCTCTACTTCAGCTTCTTCAGCATCTGTGGTTGGGGCGTATATTTGGATCACTGTGATGTTAGATGGCTTGCCCTGAATTCGAATTGAGATCATTCTGTCGTTTTTTGGATTGTATCCAAGCACTGCTTTAGCCACTTGACTATTAATTATGAAGGCTACTCCATTTCTTCTGTGGTCCTCTTGTCCACAGTAGCAGATCTGATGGTCATTTGATGTGAAGTGGCCCATTCCAGTCCATTTCAGTTCACTGACGCCCAAAATGTCTATCTTTAATCTTGACATCTCACCAATAACCACATCCAATTTGCCCTGGCTCATAGATCTTACATTCCAGGTTCCAACGGTGTGTTGATCCTTAGAACATCGGATTCGCCGTTCACCACCAGCACCGTCGGCTGCTAGCCGTCCTTTCGGCTTTGAGCTAGCTGCGTCATCACATCTGGGCTAGTTGAGGGCATCCTCTGTTCCTCCCCAGTAGCATTTTGACCATCTTCCAACCTGGGAGTCTCATCTTCCGATGGTATACTGACATATCTCTGGTTGTACTGTTCCATTTAGTTTTCACGGCAAGAATACTGGGGTGGGTTGCCATTACCTTCCCCAGGGATCGCATTTAGTCTGACCTCTCTGTCATGACCTTCCCGTCTTGGGTGGCCCTTCACGGTTTAGCTCATGGCATCATTGAGGTACTCAAGCTCCAGCACCACGACAATGTAACGATCCTTTGCTGAAGATGCCAACTGTACAGAGCTAAATACAGTAGATTCATGGGATATAACAAAATCATGTGCAATGTTATGGATAAACTTCAATTATTCTGTTTCTGGCATATATTTATTCTGTGAGGAACATAATGTCAATAACGTCTATCTTCCTGGTCCTGTTTACTTGCTGGTGTGCAGTATCTCTGTGTAGAGTAACCTAGATACTCTATTCAGAGATCAAGGACTGCCCTCAGCCTCAAGAAAAAAAGCATGCACCCCTGCTGTAAACCATTTGATTTATGATAGCAAAGAGCAGCACAATTTAGGCTGGAGTTCTAGTGCTTGCATAGTCCTCTGCATACCTCTTCTAGAGGGGTGAGAACTTTCTCCAGGGCAAGTCACATTTGACCCTTGAGTGATGCACACTCCAAAAATAGTTAACACAGCCAAGACAAAAGCTAAAGTTGATTTGATTTCATTTAAATTTAATTAATTCTAGTTAATATGAATGCTTACCTCCCAAAGATGTCCAACAATTGGGGCATCTGCCCAAGAGTGTTCAGCATTCAGGCCCATTTTACCATTTTTGAACACTATGAGAGTAAATGACTTGTCAAACCACCTATGAAAAACAATAATTACCATAAACTGTTTTATCACCATACATATGAATAGTAATCTCTGAATGACAGTCTTTATGCAGCCAAAATGGAGCCATTCAACTGCAAGAGGGACAGACTTGAAAAAACTCTTTAGATTTGCAAAAATAATTTTAAAAAAGGCTTTAGAAAAGATACCCACAAGGAGATACTATGCCAACCTCTCCACAAACATAGTTCAATAAATATTCAGCACAGAATGCTAAATGATTGGAACACTGAAGAAAAATTGGTGAAGGGACAGAGAATGGAGCAGAACACTCCACAGTTCAAAATGTATGTAGCAAATGCTGTACACTACAATGTTCCACTTGTTTGTAATAAAAATAATGAAGTACAGCAAATATTAAGTGACTAAAACAAAGAAGCCTGATTATCTTATGATACTGTACTTGCCATTCCAAATGAATGTAATGGGGGGGAGGGATTTGCTAGGTGACATGAATCAATGAGTGGGAATTTGACAAGGAAGGATAGAAAAAGCTATTCGTTTCTTATACACCAATATACATGTTTCAAATATATAGTTTAAGATGAGTCCATTCATGCATATACATGGAAAACAAACGAACTGAAAAGCATGAGTGACTTGACTGTTTATGATGAAAGATTCAGAGAATTAATGAAGGATACAGGGGTCTTGAGAGACAGGCCATTTTTCTACAGATCCCAAGAATGGATCTTGGGGGGAAAATGGACATAGAAGAAAAGGAATGAAGTAAAATAAACAACAATGAAAGTAGAACAACTGTAGGGAAAAAAAGTATGAGCACTATATGAAAAAGAAAACAGAGTGATCACCCAACAGACTGAATGGGAAAATTGTCTGGAACAGAGTGCAAAGTATTATGTAGCAGAGTGCCATGGTATTATTTGGAGACACTAATGGGAAGTATGCCTCCCAGTAGAAATTCCAGAATGGTTTTTAAGATATTGGCAAAGAGAGAAAGAAAGTGCGTGCTTTTGTTTTCATGCAAAATATTGAGTATAAAAAAAGTATTTCATATAGACTACAAAAGCAGGAAGGCTGGCAAATTCCCAACTTGAGAATGTATTGACAAGCTGCACAGTTAGGGCATTATGATTCCATTCATTTTGGAAGAGCCATCTGAACAATGGATCCAAATTGAAATTCTATTTAAATTATTAAAAATAATTTTATAAATCAATGGTTCTTTCACTCAAAACATTTTTTCAAAAATAAACGAATGTCTTTACCAAAATAATGCTCCAAATCTGGAAGAATAAATATATAGCCTTGATAAAGGATGCTTCTCCCCAACCCCTTTAATAACATATTTAGAACAGACAATTACTATGACCTGGCTCAAATGAAACTTTGGAGAAGATATAACATTTAGAATAAAAGATTTCTACAGTAACAGGGAAACTCTCAATAAAGAACAGTTAAAAGAATGAATAGGTGATCATGTATTTTTCTGAAACCAACTTAAATCTTTATTGGTAATAAGGATATTGGAACTTCAGCAGTTCACCCTTATACAGTTTGGAGAATTTAATATTTAACCATCTAGAGCAACCAAAAGGAACTATTTCAAAAATTTATTAGTTACTATTACAAGCAGAAATAGGAGATCCATCTCTTGCTTTAAAGGGAGCTTGGGATACTGAAGATTCACCTCAGCTTTACTGCAAGAACTTCAGTAGAAGATTGTACATGGCTGGCACTTGACTCCAGTCAAATTGGCACATATCTATCTTAATTATTCTTCCAAATGTTGGAGAGGTTATCACCAAAAAGGGTCTTTCTTTTGTGGTGGCCATGTGACAAAGTTATATCCTTTTGCCATGAAACTGTTGATGAGATAAGCATCATTACTAAATAAAAAGTTAAAACTCTCCAGAGTTAGGATTACTGCACTTATTCACTGGATTGGATCCCAAGCTTAAAAACAAGAAACTTATTATTTACTTAATCTTAGCAGCTAAAATAATAATTGCCCAACTTTGGAAAACTTTAGATAATTTAACAATTGAGAGTTAGATTAACAAAGCCTCTTCAATCACCATGTTAGAAAAGATCACAGATAAACTTAAATAACGAAACACATTAAGGAACACATTAAATAAGGAACCACAATTTTACCAAATTTGGATGGACTTTGTATTTTAACTTAATTGCAACAGACGTACTTTCAGCAGCACTTTAGATATACAGTAGACACACTGCTTAGTGAATGGTTCAATACTGAGCAGGGAGTAAAAGAAGCAAGTGTCGTGTCCTTTTGTTTAATATATTTATGGATAAATATAAAAGAATGCTTGTGCTGATGTTAGAGATGTGTTTGCTGAGAACGTGAATACTGTCTATGTGTAGTTTTGTAGGCTGGGGGCAGGCAGTAGAATCTGCCATGCTGGGGCATCAGTGGTGGCTAGGGAAAGGAATGGAAGGCATTGCTAAGACCAGGGATTAGGAGAGGAGGGCCAGAGAGGTATGCTATGCTGGGAGCTAAGGAGAGGAGAGAGGGACAACAACTCCTTGCTTCATTTGTCCTGCTAGATTTTGTTTTGCCCAAACCTGGAATCACCAAAACATTCTGAGTTCCATTTCTACCAAACCTTGGCTCACCCAAAATGGTCTGGAAAAGCCTTCAGGACATAATGGCTTGAATGGCTGGTTTCAAAACAACCTTTTTTTCCCATCTCTTGCACACCTCTAGTGGTAAGGCTTAGAGAAATACAGTAAATGGTATTGGTGTAAAGTTTCTTTTCCTTTCCTCTTATCTACTGTTATATTTCTTTTGCTTACTATTTCATAACCCTTTTCTGCACATTGCATAAGGAGGCTATTGCAATATCTACAGTATGTATAACCTAGTATAATTATACTACAGCATTTGTCATTCCTTTATTCAGAAATTGTATGCTGAGGGGAAAGTAGGCCCCAACAGCTATACAATTATCAGTACCTTATCAAAACCTACAATTCTCAGTAATGTTTGAGAGTAGCAGTAAGAGTTAAACACATGAAATAGGCATTTTGTGGACAAAGCCGGAAACTCTCCAAAGAGATACAAAATATAGCATTTCTTTAAATGCTGAAACAGAATTTAGAGCTAATCTTGATTTCTAAAAGGACTCACTGTTTAATTATTTGAAGACTCCTTGGAAAAACATTGTAGCTAAGAGATAACAAAGTCAGTCATACTATCAATAAGCATTTCACTGAACAGTGTACCATTTGTTCTTTGATTTTTCAATGGTAGCCAAATCCAAGTTTTCAGACAGAATTACAGATCCTTTTTTACTTACTGAAAAGGAAATGTTTATATATATATACATGAAAAAGGTGAAAGAATCTCCCTTTCTCAAGCACAGCATACCTGTCATAGCATTTGCCATGTAGGAGTGCCTTTGCATAGGCATCCATTGATGTCCCTGGGTCCTCTTCTCTGTAACCTTGAGCAGTATCATCCAAAGTAACAAAGAAAGCAGCCTTTTCGACCACATCCAGTGACTGCTTGTTCTTTCCCCTTGCAAAGTATGTTTGGCGAGCTTTAGCCCAAGGAACTCTGCCACATGAATATAGAAACACTATGTAAAATCACCAAACAATCTTCCTCATAAAAAGGATGTAATTCTATATTCAGATTTAAAGTGGTATCTAATAAAGTGCATGTGTGTGTGTGTGCATGCACAAAGATGCCTTCAAGTCAGTATTGAGTCCTGGTGACTGCCTGGACAAGTCCCTGAATTTTCTTGGCAAGATTTCGGAAGTGGTTTGCCATTGCCTCCTTCCTAGGGCTGAGAGACTGAGTGGCCCAAGGTCACCCAGATGGCTTTGTGCCTAAGGTGGGACTAGAACTCATGGTCTCCTGGTTTCTAGCCTGGTGCCTTAACCACTACACCAAACTGGCTCTCTATAATGAAGAAACAACAAAAATTACTGCAGATTTCACCAGTGTTAAATATGGGGGAAAAAACTTGCATAGTAATGGAATTCTCAACGTAAACATTTACATAAAGCTTCCTTTCAAATTTTAACCATGCATTGGTTTAAAATCCATCTGTGCAAACTAGAGTCTGTGTGTAGTCCTCAGGCTCTCCCCATCCCCTACCCCTCATCCCCAGTTCCCTGGCATCCCCTCTCTTTTGGCATCAAAACCATCTATCATGGCCTTTCATGCCGAAATGCTGCTAAAATTCAGTAGACGGTGTGATATTACACATGCAACTCTGTATGTACTGTATTCAGTATGTCTGGATCCCATCCATTGTGTGCACAGTATGGTGCATTTGTGCTATCCTCCTCACCTAAATTCTCAATAGTAGACCCTAATTATTACATTTATTACAGCCCTAAGGCCAGACACAATAAAACTATACAATAGTAACAATCTTACATTACTACATATATATATATATATATATATATATATATATATATATATATAAACAAAAGCAATTAATATACTACAATCCAAAATTACTTAAGAATGAAAATACTAAAATGAATTGAAATAAAATACTATTAGTGGACCCTAATAATTGAAATAAATAAAATAAACCTACCAAAGCCTACACTCAACAATTTCTTAGCTTTACAAGTAGGGTATATAAAATTAGTTGTAACCACCTGAATGCTGATATCCAAAATTTCAGTTTAAAAAGCCATACTGTGTGTTGCTAAGAAGGGGACAAATCCCAATGTCCACTTTACAATAATCCAAAGCAGTAAGCATACCAATCAATGAAGAATGAATAGACTACAATACTTGAGGTTAGCCCAAGTAATAAACAAGAGATCAGGTAAATATAAAAGCAAAATCATTTTTAAAAATTAAAACAGTCCCACATGTACCAAGTTTCATACCTGTCTCCAGCAGTAAGAGCTGCTAACTTCTCTTCACCTGGCTGAGGCTCAGATTTGTCATCTAGAATCCACTGTATCTGCTGCTCAATCTCCCTGGGTTTTAGTAGTCTGCCATCATAATACAACCATACTTTGTAATAGCATCCCTTATGATACACAGCAATATGTTTGCTGTCCTTCAAATGCTGGATAGTGTCTAGAATTGAAATCCAAAATTTGAAATGAATGTAAGTTTCAATAATAAAACATTTTATATCTTGCAGTACTCCACTACAAACTACAGCTACTAATCAATCAAACTAAATCAACTATTCTATTCAGTGGTAGAAGAATTGTTCACTCTTTACTGTAATATTCATGAAAAAGCAGCTTAATATTAAAAAAAATGTTTTGGTACAAAAAATCAGTTCCTTTTTAAATAGAATCCAGCTTGTTATCTTCTATGCACACAACTATGTAATCTAAAGATTTCTGTACATGTCACTCTTCCTAAACTTGGTATCACAGGAAAGTGCAGGGACTCTACAGTAACCTGCAGAATTTCCAGCCTGCACCATGTTGGTGAAAGAGTTCTTGATTGTAATTGCTAGTGTGGCAGCTTTTATATGGGTTGAGATACTTAGCTGAACCACTGAAGTTGTCATATGGGCAGGCAACCTATTTGGAAATACACACATATAATGTTGAAAAATAAGTCTGTCTCACTTCTTGTTATTCCTTCTTAAATCTCATGAAAAAGATGTAGACATTCATCATTCTACCTTAACACATATTTCAAACTAAAAGCTAGTTTTAGTTTCCCCTCTTTTATTTTCTACGTTTTGTACTTTTTCTATTTTTATAATGGTTTTATAGCTTTTATTTGTAAGCAGCCCAGAGTCACCTTTATGGTGAGATGGGTGGCATATAAATTTAATAATAAATAAATAAATAGTTTTCAGGTCTTCTCAGATGTTGTATTAAAATAAGCTCAAATATCACAAAAATAAAACTTTGCATCTTACCGAACTATCATTTCATAGACTTAAGTCAAGAAATATAGACGCCATAACTTTTATGTAATTTGCATACAAATACTGCAGATACCAACACTTCCAGAAGAATGCATAAAAACAAGTTGCAAGTTAACTATCACACAAATAAAAGTATTGTCCTTATAGAAACAGTTTTTAAAATAAAGCCACAATAATCTGTGATTCAGTGTCAGGACTTGATCATTCTTTTTCATTATCAAGAGTTACATGCTAAAAAAAACTTAGGAAAATGAGGTGTAAAGAGAAAAGATTAGTGAGGACATTAGTAATGATTTTAGATAACTGAGGGTATATTAACAAAAATAAATTGACTTATTAAAACTAGGGAAAATGGGCACAATGTTCATGACTTACTCCAGTTGAATTAATAGTCACATTATGAAGTATTATACATGATTTTTACAAGGGCCAGTTCAAGAAAGTATCGTGAACCATTTGAATCTGTTACTATGCATGCCTTTACTAGTTTTTTAAATTACCTTCCCAAAATGGCATATCTAACTTTTAGTTAAATCAGGAAATTACAAAAAAATGCACCTTTAACTACTCTGGTTTCATACATTTATTTTCTTCCATCTAAGCCCAGTTTGAGATATGATGTGCATTTAAGACTCTACATAATCTCTATGGGAAGTAAGTTTGAACTCTATTGCACAGATATACGCAAGCAATGTGGGGATATGTGACAAAGTGACTCATTTTATTCTCTTGCTCAGTTAACGTATGTAAGACAAGTGGGGGGGGGGAATACTAAAGAATACTAAAAGCATTTTCATTTGTGAGATGACTGTAGAACTATTTGTTTTTCCAGTAGTGACTCTTAATGATAAAAACACAACATTGGGAATCAAAACCAATTCCTCCGCATTAAATAGTATTTTCAAATTATTTATTATTAACTTAATGCAATTGAAATACATTTAGTTACAGAAATATGTTAAATTTACCTAATTGTAGCCATTCTAACACATACCCATAAGATGACTTTAAAGTACTTTGGACAATGTCTCATTCCTAAATTATATTTTATCTTTGGAGTCCTTGGTGCTCTCTGAGCTTCATTGTTAGCCCTTCAAAACATCTTAAGTAAACCAAAAGACCAAGTAGCCCAAGAAGAAAAAACAGGAGTCATCTACAACATACAGTGTAAGGACTGTAACAGCCACTATGTAGAACAGACAGGCAAAAGACTAGTAGAGTGCATCCATGAACACCAGCTAGCAGTCAGAAGACATGATGAAAACTCCTTAATTTCTCAACACATGGATAGACTCAACCACAGTTTCAACTGGGAAACTGTGAGCATCCTAGACCAAGCTAAATCCAAAAACACTAGGGAATTCCTGGAAGCTTGGCCATCAATAGACGCACAGAAATAAACAATATTTACACACCATTCAAGAGAGACAATAAAAAGCTCAGAAGGAAACAAAAAGACCAGAACACATCCACTCCAGCAGCCAACACTCATATAAGCAGGGATTAACACCAGGCAAACACTCAAGCAGAAAACAATACCCTAATCAATGAACTACCAAGGAGAAAACCACACCCCCACCAACACTGGCAAGGCAAGCTACTGTATATAAACAGGGAGCAAACCCCACACTCACCTGCACTGATGATGTTACCTAGTCTGGCAATGAAACATCTGCAAGCAAACAAGCAAGCTCAGAGACCACCAAGGACTCCACAGTTCAACCCTGAGCTACGTATACTGTATTCTCTTCTATTGGTACATTTTATCTGCTCCTATAGATCTACAGAAGGAAGTGCTGGTCCATATACCAGCTTGCACAAAGTACAGCATAAATTACAAGGTGTTCTTCTTAATGGTAAAGATGTTCACATCAGAAACTCATCTAGTCATTTTTTTCAAAGAGCAGGACCAATTTGGAACCCTTTGATTCATGCTTAAAGTTTTCTGGATTTTATACTATGCTGAAATTCTTTGTTAGTTTTAAAGGTTCTTGCTGTACTCATTTTTATTGTACTTTATGATATATACTGGTTTGAATAAAGTAACATAAAAGTGGCATTTAAAAAAAAAATCAAATAATTCAGTATCTGTATAAGGACTGCACTTAGGGATTTCTAAGATATCTCACCCTAATTTGTCCTTTCATTATCCACTTTTTACTGGGATGCCCCAAACTGAAATGGCCCATACACTTTAAGAACTGGATCTCATACCACACTATAATAAAAGCACAGTGACTTCTGCAAGAAAAATCACACAGCTTCGGCGAATGTGGCAACTATAGGTTGCAGTAATTTGCTTATATACAGAATGTAAAGGAGGGGCCAAATACATTGACAGGACTAACACTGTACCTGTCTCTATGCCCGGTATACGGCTAGTGTTGAACAAACGTTCATATTGAGAAGAGCACATTGGGATGGTATTGTAAATCATAAGCTGAAAGGAAAAAAGGAAAGTCAAAAGATCCCCCAAACAAAGGTTTCAAAACAAGGGGAAAGTGTAGCTCTCATGAAGATTGAAGAAGCAGTGGAAAATAAGAAGACCTAAAGAAATGGAAACAAAAATAACAATAATCACACAAAACAGGACCTCCATAGTAGGTAGCAAGCCATTTCCCAACAGCATTTCTTTTCTTTTTTTTAAAGGAAAGGAATAAACAGAACTTGTAGAAATGCAAGCTGAAATGTTTTCTTTTTAAGCAATGAAGGATTTTAAATGTGGCTGCAGATTTACTCACCAGCTACCATATTGTTTAAAGTGCACAGTTCACTCCATTTCCTTAGGCTATGGGTGTGATATCAGAATATAAAGCAGGCAAGGGAGCTTCACAGCCAGCATTGGACTCCTTACAGTACCTGTTGGATGCTGCTTGAAGAAACTATACTTTTTCCAGGCTTATACTGGAGCCATGTGGGCTCAGGAAAACCCATATTTGAGTTAAGGAGACGTTAAGGTGTAACTACATGTCACCACCCTGCTGCCGCCTCCTTAACTCAAGAAAAAAAACTATTTTCCTTAGTGCACATGGCTGTTCTGTGAGCTCTGGAAAAGGGACTTCTTCAAAAAGCAGAGGACAGGTATAGTGAAGATGTTCATGCTGGATCCAAAGGGCTCTTGCCCTCTTTGGATCAGAATACTGCACACCTCTATACTATGCATAGTGTAAATGTAAAGACCTGTTATTAGGAGAATAAAGAGGGCATTCTGGCATTATTTTACACATTGAACTCTTTGATGCTCCATGTCTTCAACTGGTTCTTCTTACCTGTTTCAATTCCTGGAATACGGGAGGTATTAAACATCCTCTCCCATTGAGCTGAGCAGAGTGGAACAGTGGATCCCATCAGAAGAATCTATGCCGCAAATGAGCATTACAATTGTGTTTTACAGAAATAATTAGGATGTGAAGAGAAAAACATATGTGAAGGTCAGAGAGATTACCAGAAGATCTGGGGATTCCTAGAGCTGTTCCCCCTTTCGGGAGCAAAATCCAAAGGGAGTTTTGAGAAATGACTAAACCCACATGTCTGACCATCCATCAAAACCATTCATCAGAGCAAAGCTGTGATCAATAATCAATTTCCTGCTGGCTGGTGACTTCTGGAATGGCACATAAGAGTGCAGCTATAGCCTTCTGAGAAGAAGTGGAAATGTTTTCAATTTCTAGCCATTCAAAATGATAGTGTTTTGCTGAGTGGCAAAATAAAAGCTAAAGATGACCAATCTAACAGAGGTGTTGATAAAAGGGGAGTTGTACAAAATACATTTTTGATTTTAGGAGGTCATATTGCAAAATTTGAGACCCCTTGCAAAAATACCAGAATAGGGCCACTGAAGTGCCTCATACCAATGTCAATTATTTTGTATGTGTAGGCATATAGACCTTCATTCCTTCTCTCTCTGCAAATTCTATCCTACACTCTGGAGACCTGAGATCTTCCTCTTCAGCATCTTTGTATATCAAATTTCCATTTCAAAAATAGAAGAAACACTCACATTGGGGAAAAAAATAACTCATGGAACACAGCAAACTGTGCATCATTGCCCTCATCTCTATCTTTTCCTGCCAATGTGATCACTGCAAGTTTCCAAACATTTTACAGCCTTTGGCCACAAAATGTGGCCTACACTTGCACAACTATACCATACAGCCAAGTAAGAACTTGAGTTCTTTTTCCATGGTATCAAAGATAGCTTGCATTTGGAGGAAATTGTTCAGTTACATACAAGAAACTAGAATAAAATAGTCTAAAAATACTTCATAGTGATTGCACTTAGGACAGGGATAACTAAAATGGAAGTTGAATCGTACACTTATTTCTATAGAGCAGTTCAAGATAATAAGTGTGTTGTATTCAGTCCATAACTATAAATATATTGGTCAGCCCAAGTTTCTACCCACCCCACACTTATGAGGAGCCTGAAATACTTGCTCATGACAACAAAGAGTGACAACATTTCTATGTGGAAAACGCATAGTACAGCTCTATAGAGTTTCATAACCATTAAGTCTAATTATCCTAGAGTTCTGACAGTATTTCAAAAGACCAAACAGTCATTGTGACTTGTGACTTGACATAAATAGTCACATCTTGACTTTGGAAATAAACAGCTCCAAATCTCAGACATGAAGAACTGTAATAAAATAGGAAGGTTCAATAAAGAGTCATGTCTCTACAGCAATACCCAATACTTCTGCATCAGCGCAAAACCATGATGGCAGGAAGCTACCTCTTACAGAAAAGATGGGATCCAAAGGCCAACACTGTTCTTTATTTGCTGTTTCAGTATTGCAGTATCAACTTTTTCAGGAAGTAAGCATATTAGTGTATGTCTGTGCAATACTGAAGGCCCCCCAATATTTTTTTTAAATAATACAATTTTAATTTAAAAGAAAGTTAAAAATATTAAATGGCTTAAATCTTGCAAGGTCTTGTGAGAACACATGGCCTGGGACAATTTTGGCATGTGTGTGTGTTGTGTGCGTGTGAATGTATATAAATTAATAAAATTGAATCAGTGGGTACCATGATGCCTTGAGCATTATGTTGCTGATTCTTAAAGCAGGTGACTATTCAATATAGGTACATGAAGATGCTACTCTTTTTTGCAGGATATACCAAAATGTCTCCAGAATGTTTTACCCCTAAATTCTAAGATTGGAACTCTACTGCTACTATGTGAATAGGATTAAACATCCCATTGAATCTGAAGTTAGCAAAAAATAGCCTAGTTACATAAGCCTGAAAAAAAGCCCTTCCTAGTTTGCCCATGTAGTTAATTTTAATTTGTTCCCTAACTCTATGTTACTCAACCATCCTGCATATTTTCATATATCTTGCAAAGCATTTTCAGGTCTTGTACACATTGTATGTACATCTTACAGTAGAGTATCTTATTTTTCCTCTCAGCAATTTGTCAATAAAAAATAATACTTCTTACATATGCGATTCAAAAATGTAACTATTTCTGGAAAATTTACATACTGGCTGGATTTGTTGTCTGTCCAGTTTTCTTCTATATAGCAAGATAGCATGGATAACATTGCCAGCTCTAGCTGCCTGCACAGCAGTCGGAGTAAAATACAGCAAATCCTAAAAGATAAAGAGAAGAGCCAGGAACAGGTGTTAAGGTATTACGTTCATGAGGGCCATTTAGATACCCAGAAGCAAATGTTGCAGTAATAACAAAAGTACACTCAAAATACATGAAGGATTTTCTTTTCTCACAGGTCCCTGTAATAGCATACCCAAATAATGGTCTAAATGTCATGTCCCTGATACACCAAACGTGTGAAGTAAAGGAAGGATAGGCTCTTTGGAACTTTTTTATCATCACAATCTAAAACATGGAGAATACGACAGTAAAGCTAAGATAATTCTGAAAACACAGTGTTTGAAGCAAAAGCATACTAACTATGAAAATTTACATTAAGATCAAAAATGTATGCTGGCCATGACATATAATCTGCTGCCTTGAATGAATGAAAGGCACTTGCACCCTTGACAGAAAATTATTTTAATGCCTTCTCTTAGATTCCATGTTTTGATATCACAGGACAGCTCTTCATGCATAACAAGACAATCTCTTGTTATGCCAGTAACAACAACATTGGCACATAGTGGGAAAAAAAATCCAAAATACCAACCTTTATTAGGACCAACCAAGATGACGCAAAAGGATTTGCAAGTAGACTTCAGTATCATTGATTTGTCTTGGGACACATAATAGGTCACTTTGAAATAATGACATTCGTTGTTCAGATATGGACACAAATTCTAGTCCAGGGAATTACATGTCAATTGGGACACAAGCTGTGACCTTATTCCAGCTGAATGGCCAATTTTTGGTAAAACTGAGCAGTTCACTCACCATTGCAAAGTAATTACTGTTTACCATAATAGGCCCACGTCCTCGAAGATAAATGTACTCTTCCCACCAATCACTAACCTACAACAAAAAAACACAATCTGATTCATTTATTATTGAAATTCAACAGGATATCAAACAGCATAAGGATTTATTACACACTTCATAGAGATCCACAGTATTAGTCCAGCCTTCTCAAACAAGCCACAAATTATGGTAACTTAGTTCCTTCGGGTGCCCCTATTGGTTTTACACAAGCAGTGACCTCCACCCAACAACTTTGAAAGAAAGCTCATCCAACCTCACTTCTCTTCCTGTGGGAAGGGTAAAATGCTGTCTTGGTTAATGTTTGGCAATAGTTGCTGGAAAAGTGACCAAGAAAATTCCTGTCATTTTTTTTGCTTACTGCAGAACAATGAGGAAATTGGCACTTATTTAGTTCTGCAGGGGCTTCCAAGTAATATTGGAGCTAAAAAAAGAATGTAGGGGATGAGCATGTAGAAGGCGACCTTCACCAAACTATGCAAGTCCAAAGGTATCATACTTGTTAAAGAAAATAACATAAAGGGCTGAAAGATCACATGGATCCTCAACTGCATGTTGGATGAGGAGCAATCAGTCCTTTCTACTGTTATTAGTTAATTTTTGATTTTTTTTTAAACTCAGTGCAATTGTTTAAAATAAAAAGATATAGAAATCAGGTTAATCAGGAAATCATACAAAAACTGCACCTCCCAAGCCCGGAAACTAAATCTGAGATGGATTAAATTAAAAGATGGCAAATTTGTTTAAAATTACAGGAAAAGAAGTTGAGAATCAGAATTAAAATTGAGCAATTCAAAACATTTTGAATTTGCAGAAAGCATTCCAACCTTACTGTTAAGTGTTCCATACTCAGAGTTTGAAGCATTTTATTTATTTATTTTTATTTATTCTGAAGGTTTATATACCCGCCCAACTCATGTGATCATGACTCTGGATGGCATACATCAAAACCAAAGGAATTTAAAAATCAAAATGTTTTGTGCAAGACTTTTTTTTTAGCATTTATATATGTCTTGAAACTTACTATTTTTCCATGCAGAAAAGGGCTAGAATTAGGATTAGGTTAACAAAAGTGCTCAATGACTTAAAATAATTAGCCTCAATAAGACAGGGAGTGCCTGCTGAAGGTCTCCTCTTATCAGGACATACAACAGGAGGGTGCATGGAGGCAGGCTTCCTTAGTGGCTGCTTCCCTCTTTTGGACCAGCTTATCCCACAAGGCAATAATGGCCCCCACTGATATGGCCTTCCAGGGAATAGTTAAAACCTGGCTTCTCCAGAAGACTGTGGGTGATTAAGCAGCTAGAGGAAGATCCACCCTGTTAACTATTTTTTATTGCTTGCTATTTTATTTTTTTTATTATGGTGTTCCTTGTACTATGTTTTGATTTTGTATACTGCCTAACCCCTCTGGAGTTAGGTAGTTATAAATCTTCTAAATAAACAAACAAGAAAACAAATAATTTGCAACAGTTTAATTCAGGCGTCAAATACTGTTCTCAGACACTCTGGCAACAAGAACAGAGCTGGTGAAGACTGCATAAAAGTATCAGAATGTTTGCTTTGAGTATGATGGGGTTATTTAAAAATTCACTTCAGTGGATAAGAACATCAAACTAGCTATCATCACTTTCTACAAATAATACATTAATGAGGGTAGAAGGAACACGCTACAATTTTTGCTTTTACAGAGTAACTTTCTGGAAAATTTAAAATCAGAAATGAAGAACAGTTGTGAAACTTAAACTATATGATTTCATGAAAACATTTTGTTTACCTACTTACATAATTTGTAGCCCACCAAGACTTTAACTTCAGATACCACTGTAACTTTGGTCCCAGATTTGCAGCAAAATTTTTGCCAAGACCTTCCATTCTTTTAAATTCTTCATTGTTCATAAGTGGACGGACTGATTCTAAATACTAAAATTGTTAAGAAGAAATGAGGTGGCATCAACACAGCAGGATCTACCTGAAGAACTTCTCTTCATGCTCATCCTCCACAAATAACAGCTAAAAGCAATGTCCTGAGTATTAATTTCACAATACACCAGCAGCCACACACATATCCTTATTCCCAATTACATCAAAATGGAAAACTATGATATAGTCAGTTACTTTAAAATTATGGTTTAAATTGTGGCTTAAAACCCTCAATAGGGACCAATTTTAAGTTACAGGTCTCCAATTTTGGACTATGGTGATTGGTATATTTTGCTTAACCTAACCTTGATACATGAAGAAAAGGACTGTGTTTGGGCCCCAACATTGGTTGCTAAACTATTTTCTAAACTGGGTTTCTGTTTCTAACTGCCAATGTATCTAGCTTGAATCATAATCATTTAGTCCATGGATGATTAATTTGAACATTTACAGTAGCAAAAAAAGTATCTCTCATCTTCAAAATGTCCTGAGAATGATCTTATAGCAATTCTAACATATTTAACAATATGACTGAGTTTTTACAGATAGTCATAGGGTTGGTTTGACCTCTCACCTCCTATATCCTTGGTCCACTTTATCACGTAATCTTTACATGCTGAAAATTGCATTTATTAGAGGAATATATTTTAGATTTTTGAAAAAAAACCTGTTACTTTTGCTTTGTTCTTTAAACATACACTTGGAAATTTAAAGACTTTGGACATCTGGTCTTTAATAGTATAAATACAAGACAAAAAAACATGGTCAGTGAATAAATCAAGTAATAATTACAGCTCTACTTGTATCTGGAATTAGGTTAACTAAATATCATATTAGGTTTGGGAAGGTTTTTTTCCCTGATACAAGTCTTTAGATGAAGCAAATCAAAATTAGCATTTCACCCCAGTCTAAATGTTTGGTGAGAAAAGTTTCAAATATCCACCTTACCCTATTTACAGTATCCTTAACAGCTGGAACAGGAAGGCGTGGTAGAGTGGTCTGAAAGCTATACAGCATCGGTTTACAACCAGAAAAAAGTTTCACAAGTGCCTGAAAATAAAACAGAAAAAAACACAAAATTTTGCAAACTACAGAATAGCAGGAAAAAAGTGTCTTCACTGGAAGGAATGTTAGAAAACTTTTTCTCCTCCCAACATCCTTTTAATAAACAGCAATTATACATTAACATAATAGAAAACAACATTCAGAATGTTGTTTTATATTGTGCTAATATATTGTTTTATATATTTTATTGTTCTTTTTACTGTTATCTGCTTCTATATACAACATAGGAAGCAGCATAAATAAGTAAAATTTCCAAAATAAGCAATTATGCCTTTGTACTTCCTTTACTGAAGATGACAGTCAGAATAACATATGAACCTGTTGTTTTGTAAACCTATAGTTTTTAAAATTTAAAACTGTTGTTGTTGTTTATTCGTTTAGTCGCTTCCGACTCTTCGTGACTTCATGGACCAGCCCATGCCAGAGCTTCCTGTCGGTCGTCAACATCCCCAGCTCCCCCAGGGACGGGTCCGTCACCTCTAGAATATCATCCATCCACCTTGCCCTTGGTCGGCCCCTCTTCCTTTTGCCTTCCACTCTCCCTAGCATCAGCATCTTCTCCAGGGTGTTCTGTCTTCTCATTATGTGGCCAAAGTATTTCATTTTGCCTTTAATACCATTCCCTCAAGTGAGCAGTCTGGCTTTATTTCCTGGAGGATGGACTGGTTTGATCTTCTGGCAGTCCAAGGCACTCTCAGAATTTTCCTCCAACACCACAGTTCAAAAGCATCAATCTTCCTTCTCTCAGCCTTCCTTATGGTCCAGCTCTCGCAGCCATATGTTACTACGGGGAACACCATTGCTTTAACTATGCGGACCTTTGTTGTCAGTGTGATGTCTCTGCTCTTAACTATTTTATCGAGATTTGTCATTGCTCTTCTCCCAAGGATTAAGCGTCTTCTGATTTCCTGACTGCAGTCAGCATCTGCAGTAATCTTTGCACCTAGGAATACAAAGTCTTTCACTGCTTCTACATTTTCTCCCTCTATTTGCCAGTTATCAATCAAGCTGGTTGCCATAATCTTGGTTTTTTTGAGGTTTAGCTGCAAACCAGCTTTTGCACTTTCTTCTTTCACCTTCATCATAAGGCTCCTCAGTTCCTCTTCGCTTTCAGCCATCAAAGTGGTATCATCTGCATATCTGAGATTGTTAATGTTTCTTCCAGCAATTTTAACTCCAGCCTTGGATTCCTCAAGGCCAGCTTGTCGCATGATGTGTTCTGCATACAAGTTGAATAGGTAGGGTGAGAGTATACAGCCCTGCCGTACTCCTTTCCCAATCTTAAACCAGTCCGTTGTTCCGTGGTCTGTTCTTACTGTTGCTACTTGGTCGTTATGCAGATTCTTCAGGAGGCAGACAAGATGACTTGGTATTCCCATACCACTAAGAACTTGCCACAATTTGTTATGGTCCACACAGTCAAAGGCTTTAGAATAGTCAATAAAACAGAAATAGATGTTTTTCTGAAACTCCCTGGCTTTTTCCATTATCCAGCGGATATTGGCAATTTGGTCTCTAGTTCCTCTGCCTTTTCTAAACCCAGCTTGTACATCTGGCAATTCTCGCTCCATGAACTGTGAAGTCTACCTTGCAGGATCTTGAGCATTACCTTACTGGCATGTGAAATGAGTGCCACTGTTCGATAGTTTGAACATTCTTTAGCGTTTCCCTATTTTGGTATGGGGATATAAGTTGATTTTTTCCAATCTGATGGCCATTCTTGTGTTTTCCAAATTTGCTGGCATATAGCATGCATTACCTTGACAGCATCATCTTGCAAGATTTTGAACAGTTTAGCTGGGATGCCGTCGTCTCCTGCTGCCTTGTTATTAGCAATGCTTCTTAAGGCCCACTCAACCTCACTCTTCAGGATGTCTGGCTCTAGCTCACTGACCACACCGTCAAAGCTATCCCCGATATTGTTATCCTTCCTATACAGGTCTTCTGTATATTCTTGCCACCTTCTCTTGATCTCTTCTTCTTCTGTTAGGTCCTTGCCATCTTTGTTTTTGATCATACCCATTTTTGCCTGGAATTTACCTCCAATGTTTCTAATTTTCTGGAAGAGGTCTCTTGTCCTTCCTATTCTACTGTCTTCTTCCACTTCCGCGCATTGCTTGTTTAAAAATAATTCCTTATCTCTTCTGGCTAACCTCTGGAATTTTGCATTGAATTGGGCATCTCTCCCCCTATCACTGTTGCCTTTTGCTTTCCTTCTTTCTTGGGCTACTTCTAGTGTCTCAGCAGACAGCCATTTTGCCTTCTTGGTTTTCTCTTTCTTTGGGATGTATTTTGTTGCCGCCTCCTGAACAATGTTGCAAACTTCTGTCCATAGTTCTTCCGGGGCCCTATCTACTAAGTCCAGTCCCTTCAATCTATTCTTCACCTCCACTGCATATTCCTTAGGAATATTAGTGAGCTCATATCTAGCTGATCTGTGGGTCTTCCCTAATCTCTTTAGTCTGATCCTAAATTGTGCAAGAAGAAGTTCGTGATCTGAACTACAGTCAGCTCCAGGCCTTGTTTTTACTGACTGTACAGATGTCCGCCACCTTTGGCTGCAAAGGATGTAGTCAATCTGATTTCGGTGTTGTCCATCTGGTGAAGTCCATGTATAAAGCCGTCTCTTAGGTTGTTGGATTAAAACTGTTACCCTCTTCAATAAAAATATTTTTTGCCTTTGGCTAGGTATTCCAATTCCCAATTCTAAATGGACTTTAATTACATCTAATATTTGTCTGCATTTTTCTTTCCCTGTTTTACTGCTTCAGGAGGAGGACCCTCATTAACTCTGCAAAAGTCCAGAGCATGCACACTGACAGTGCAACATAAATAAGACTTTTCAGTCTTCTACACGAGAAAAATGTTATTAATGCAACTGCTAAAGGATACTGTACTGGAACAAGTACAGACATTCTATCAGTGGGGCAAGTTATGTGAATGTGTAATTTCCACTCTTCCATTGCTCTGCTTCTTCTTGTACTTTTTAAGAATCTAGTTAGAAGAACTCCTAAGCATGTGGAGCATACTTTGGGCACATCCACGCACCCTTAACATTGGCTCAAATACGCCTCACTAATTGTTCTTGAAGGACACATCAGCATGACACAGCCTTCCTCTCATCCCCGAGCCACAGGCAAGGCCAGTTGAGTTTGAATTTTTCTAATCTGATGTTGAAGTAGCATTTTCCACTTTCTCCCATTATATGTCCTTCTGTAGGCATGGTCTGCACTACTGTAGTGATAATCATGATGATCTACCCAATTCCTACTGGCTGCTTTCAGCTGCTGTGGGCATGCTTCCATCTTTTTGGTTTTGCTGATTTCCCTCCAAGGCCATGTGCTGATGGATTGACATGACACAAGGAGAGGAGCAGCAGCATCAAGATCACCATCAAGAAAGGTGTCGACTAGGCCTTTGTATAGCAACATTCCTGTCAGACACATGTAGAAGGAAATGTCCAACAGGCAGAACTTCCAGGGAAGAAACGGCGAATTGAAAATGGAGCCGACAACCGCAGCAGAACCAAGAGCCGGTGACTGGACTGGTTTTTTGGGCTTCCTCTCCAGACAAGGAGAGGACTTGGGATTGCCCTTAAGTGCTCCAGACAGTTGGTCCTCACGAGGAGACCACAAGGGTTTAGAGCTCTGGGAGATGAGGGAATGGCATCTTCACCCAAACTGCAGTTGGTGCCTTTATGCACACAAGGTTTGCATACTCCTTTTCTAATTACTTTTGGAAATTGCTTGTTAACTGCTTTTCAGATATTAGGAACCTTTGGAACGACAGGTTTTGTGCACTGGGTGAGTCTCCTTCAATCCTTCGTGAAAGAAGTTTTAAATGCAATTTTTAGAACTTAAAAAAAATCTTTTATTTTAGAATGAACAACAAAAGAGTGATTAGAATGTTGATTCTGGAAAATTACAAACAGACTAAGGATCCAGATGGATTTGTAATAAGATTCTGAAATTAATTATAAGAATCCTCCCTGTAGGAAAATGCTGTTGTTTTGAATTCTTGAAAAAAAAACAAGATAGGATGGGACTTGGACTCTAGAGGGAACCAGAAGGAACTAAAGATTACAATTAAAGAGAAGAACACTTAAATTTGACTTACTAATACAGAATGGAGCAAAATACTTTGACACTGGACATATTGAGGGATATTTGTGAACAGTGGACCCAGAAGTTAATTTTAAGAGTGTCTGCCATTATAGATAGACTTTGTTTAAAAGATGTTATGGAAGAGGAGCAAGTTTTACTGGACAAGATTGAAAGTGATCTGAAAGTGGATTTAAAAATGACAGGCTATAAGAATGATATGGAAAAAGATGCTGCACTGGACATACAAATGAAGCTGGCTGATGTCTTAATAATTAAAAGGGATATACAAATAACAAACCAAAAGAGTGACCTGGATAACTTTCCTAGGACATTATTCAAAGGGACTAAAGATCAAGAGTGTTAAAAATAAAAGGAAGGAATATAAAGTTGGTTTATTTGATCAAGGTTAAAATAGATTTGTTGTTATCTCTGGTAACCCTTAATGGACTTTTGCTGACATCAGGACTGAAATGATGAGGCTTTAAGGATTTATTTATAGACAAGAGATGGGATATGGGAAGAAGATATTGTATTTTAAGAGAAGGTGATAAGTTCCTAAAATTGTTTATACTTGTTGGGATGAAGGGAGAAGTCATTTCTTTATATATTTCTTTTCTTTTCTTTACTATATTCTTATTTTTCTTTCTTTTCTATTTTTTTATTTTCTGCACTTTCTATTTTTTTTCTTTTTTTTTCTTAGTTTGTATTAGCGTTTACCTTTTTATTTGTAATGTTTAGTAAAATTATTGCATAAAAAAATGAAACATCTAACAGGCAGATCCCTCTGTGGGTCACACCAAGATCAGATAATAATTCTGAATAATGTTAAATAACTTAGGCTCTTCAGAAGGCGTTTTATCTTTCCATTTTAGTACAGGAGAGAAGTTTATTCTTTATTTGCTCATGCCTCCTCATATACACAATATTCATAAGTACATATATCTAAAGAATATTTCATGGCACTTTCAATGCTGGCTCAAGAAGGACTTACCCTTCTTGATATTTATCTAGATATTTATTTATCAAATTTTATCACCACCCATCTCCCCCCAAAGGAGGGACTCTGGGCAGTTACTTGCCTTACTTATTCATAAAAAGCAATGGTTCAGTATGATAGGCATTGCCTGAATGGGAGATTTTTTTTCTCTCCAAGTAGGAATTCTCTTTAATATGGCATTATGAAGTTCACTCCTAAAAGCACAGCTATCACAAAAATAATTACATTCTATTTTCTGATCTTTTGCAGAACATACCATTCCTCATACCCAGAGCACAGATTAATATGTTACAATAATCATCTCTCAAGGTTCTTTTTAAAAAAGAAAAAATATGAATAAGTAAATTACAAAAATAATGAGAAATTAGGATTAGGGAAAAACCTTGAATGGTCAACACAATTTAATGCTTAAAGTAAAACAGACTTCCTTAGCTTGGTGTCTTCTCAATGTGCAAGACTTCAACAGTGGAAATCCAGAACATCTGATGAGACTTAGGAAGGCTCAAGCCATCCAGTTATGTTAACACTGTTCAAAAACTTGAGGGTTTTAGTCCTAACAGAAGAAAGCAATTATCAACTGAATTTCTCCATACACTTGCTATATCAGTAATGGTAAATGATTTCCTGCTCATATACAGGACTAAAAATCAAAACAACAGAATGTATTAGTTACAGCGGTTAACACTGCCCAAGCTTTGCTTTATTAAAAAAAAAAATTAAAGCAATAAACTGTAGGCCATGCCAAATACCCAGCCAATGAAAACATTAAGCTATGTCAAAATAATGCTTTGGGCCTTACCCTTCAGATACAGCCTGTATTCAAATGAGAAAGTTCTTGAAATTATCTCTGAAGTAAACTATCAAACATTTAATATGCAACTGATTTCTATTATTCACAGACGTATTTAACTTTTTAGCTACCATGTTTCATCTAAATTCCTTCTATATTTGATCAATAAACACAAATGACAGGCTGTATGAACCATAGGAGGTAACTGTATATAATCCTGCTATCTGCTGTATGAGTTAGAGCCTATATATCTGGCATGCTTTACAATAGAAGAAGCTGATTTAGAGCAGCTAATCAATAATACATATTGCAGTCCTAAATGACGTTTTCCTGGGGAAAACTATTGTGATGAACATTTAACTATTAAATGTTAAATGTTGTGGACTTTTTACGTGGCATTAGCCACCCAAATTTGCTATGGTGAAATGGGTAGCTATATAAATCCAATAAGTAAATAATAATCATTATGCATTTGTGCAACTTCATGTTGTGCGCCAGTTATGCCCTTTCCTGGACCGAGAGGCTTTTCAAACAGTCACTCATGCCCTGGTCATCTCCCGTATAGACTACTGTAACATGCCCTACATGGCGCTACCCTTGAAGAGTATTCAGAAGCTACAACTGGCCCAGAATGCAGCCGTGCAGACAATCTTGGGTGTTCCAAGGTTTGCACATGTAACAACTTTGTTGCGTGAGCTGCACTGGGTTCCAGTCTGCTTCCGGGTCCAATTCAAGGTGTTGGTTATCACCTTTAAAGCCCTACATGGCATGGGACCAGGATATCTGAGGGACCGTCTCGTCCCTATTATATCAATCTGCCCCACCCAGTCATGCAGGGAGGGCATGTTACGGACCCCATCCATAAAAGAATTCCATCTAGCGGGGTCTCAGAAGCGTGACTTCTCTGCAGTAGCTCCCGCCCTTTGGAACATCCTTCCCCCAGAGGTGAGACAAGCCCCCTCTCTCCTGGACTTTCGAAAAAGATTAAAGACCTGGTTTTGCCAGCAGGCTTGGAATGGGAGGGGGAATAGCCGTACCTGGGGATGGCTAGTGCCCTAGAGTGATTTTTGATGGACCCACTATACTCACGGTCTGATAAAGACCTCTTGGCTATCTAGATTCCATCACATTCTTACTTTTATTGTATTTGTTGTATTTATAACTGTTCTGGTTTTAATTCTATTTTATTGTAAACCGCCCAGAGTCCCTCCTTGGGAGGGAGATGGGCGGTGACGAAGTTTGATAAATAAATAAATAATAAATTATAACCAAATGTAGTCATTCTGAAAACAACTCTACAAACAGAGGTAAGAATATATCAGTGTCACTTTCAAATATATGGTAAAATTACCTTACCATCCATATCCTGGTTCCTGTAGAAAGTTTTCCATACTCTGCAAATATCCAACCGTGGTACGAAAGTAGCATCTTCAGTGAGTAGCGCATTGAGAAAATAAGAGTCACCCATAGCCCCGTCCCAAACAGAATCCCACTGACAATATTCTGTGTTTGGTTGGACATATAGCCACTGTTGATAAAAGAGTGAGAGAGGGAATTAAAGCACCATTCAACTATTTTTCAGAAATTTAAAACCATAAAATAGACAAAAAAGGGTCTGTTAAAAACATTCATTATAAGCATACTGCAAAGTTCTGCAGATTCATCAACTCCCTGGTAGTTAAAAAGATACCCCAAGAGGGGTGGGAATAATAGTGGGGGTGGGATGACTTTCAGCGTGTGGATAAACTGAAAAATAGTCCCACTGGTTATCAGAGAAGAAAAAGGGCACTTATTCTAATACATTTTTCTCTTTCTCATATTTAAAAATGGTACCTCTGGTATGGAACCAAGCTTTGATTATGTCTCTTCTAATACTTCTAGAAAAATTGCACTGAGATATTACTATTGTTTTTTGATGGAGTACAGCAAACATATTACCCAGACCTTAATTCTAGTCATTGCACCAGTACTACACATAATGCTTTTTAAACATTAAGGGGAAGAAGCTGCCATTACTATCCTTACAAATCCATTAAAAATATTTCAGTACCCACATCCAAAAACTAGGGAAGCTGAACAGTCTTACCAACCACAGACTCAATTTTTTGGACAATATGGGCAAACCTTCAGGCAAACACTCAGAATTTAACAGCTTACTCTCTTGAAATCTCTTCATCTTCAATCTCTCCACTCTGCTGGGAGGGAGGGGAGAGTCAGGCAAAGGAGAGTTTGCCTACAGAAATCTCTTGCTTTTTCCTACCCCTCCACCAGAGAAGAGAGATTGGAGAGAAAGATATCTCAAGACAGTAAGCTGTTTGCTGTTCTACACATCGAGAACAATTGTGATCACACTGGCAGAGGGAAAGGGTCAGGCAAAGGAGAGATTACCTACAGAAATTGCTTGCTTTTTTTCTCCTCCCAGAGTGGAGAGGTTGGAGAGAAAGAGATTTCAAGCTGTTTGTGTAGCATGCCTGTGGCTTCCAGCCCCAGGCTGCCAGCGCAATTGCATTGCTTTTGATGTGTAGAATAGTAAACAGCTTACTTTCCTGCAATTCCTTTCTCTCCAATCTCTTTGCTCTTCAAGAGTGGAAAAAAGAAAAAAACCACAGGTCAGCAACAGGACATGTACTGACTGTAATGGTGATTACGTGACTGAGGATGCTGCAAAGGTCATAAATGGGCCATAAATGGGCCATGTTCAGACTGACTGAACATGAACCTTTGAATTTCTCCTTACGATTACATCTGTATTATGTGTCAGTACAGGTAGTCCTCATTTACCAACTGCAATTGGGACCAGAAACTCCATTCTAAGCGATGTGGTTGTAAAGTGAAACATCATGTGACTGAGCCAGACTTATGACGTCAATTCTGCTGCAGTTGTTAAGTGAATCACTGCAGGTCATTAAGCAAGATGTCACATCACTGCAACCTGCAACTTTCTGCCAGCTTCCCCATTGTCTTTGCTTGTTGGAAGCCAGCTGTGAAGGTTGCAAATGGTGATCACATGACCACGGGACACTGCAATGGCCGCAAGTTCAAGGACTAGTCAAAAACCTTTTTCAGCACCAATGTAACTTCAAACAGTCACTGATTGAGGCAGTCAGTAAGTGAGGATTACTTGTACTCCCAAATTTGCAGGGAAGGCAAACTATTTTTCCACCTATGATTTAAACAACATGTGTGTATCATTCATTCATTCATTCATAAATTCCTTCCTTCCTTCCTTCTTTCCTTCCTTCCTGAACCCCGATCAGCAAAAGCAAGGTAAATTAATGGATGGATGGAAGTTTCTGAAGAAACGTGAAAGTGTCAGAATCAAAATAAGCTGAAGTTTTTTTTTCTGTTGTTATGATTATGATTGTTATCACCATGAACATCAATATATCAGTTTATTCTAAATTGAATTTTTGAATGCTTCAGCATCACCAACAATGGTCAAAAAGACTGATAGTGAATAAATTAAGGACAGAAGTTTACTTACGTTGTATCCAGGGTCCGGTTGATTTTAGCTATTATTCCCAGTGAAGGATCTATTTTTGCATACATTGTTGACATTACTCCTACCATGACAATAAGCCAACTGGATGGACTAGCAGGATAGACTCCTGTGATAATGCCATTCTGGGAAGACAAGACATCTATACTTAATTTTCTGGTTTCTGAAACCATCATTTTACATTCTCAAGAAAAACTTTCATAAATGGACCCAGCATACAGGAAGACATTATCATATGTATGAGATCTGCCTTACAGTATTTGCCTCCTTTATAGGTATGTATTATACACTGTTAGCAAAACTATTTGTTGGAATGGGAAGAAGAGGGGACTGATCCAATGGAAATGGGTGAATATTGCACTTCTGGATAGTTGGCAGTTTGGGAATTTACAGAAAAGCAGCAGGAAAGCTGAAATCTGAATAATTATAAGCCAACTCACCAACTAAGAAAAGGATGGATAGATACTGCTGTGAAAAATAAACCATCCAAAAAGATGTTACACACAGATTGTTTTCTATCATTTAAAAAGTCATTTAACAGACACTGTGAAGCAGAAATCTCAGTGGAAAGAGGGTAGGGGAAAACACTAATGCTTGTCAGATCCTAATGTGAAGGTAAAGAAATATAGAGACATATAAAGAACCTTAAAAAAAATATCTTGAAATGTGACAATCTCACTCTTTTTCCCATAGAATTTAAAATGGCAGAGATGGATTGTCTACAATTACTCCATAAGGTAACTAATTAATAAATGGGGAAGAGTTAAAGGACTCTGTAGAAATGTCGCATTTACACTGAAAACGTGGATGTGCAGCATTGATTGTTTGTTGCATGCTCTGCCCCAAGTACAAATCCAGGTCTATCTTCGTTACCTTGAATCTGATGAACTTCTTCTTCCAGGAATAGAGACCAGACAGATAGATCTGCCTGAGCGCTTCATGGCTCATGCGCAAATCAATTCCATCTGGTGTTACAGTAAACTGAAACGCAACTGCTTGATGGGCTTCCGCCATTCTTAAAATGTATCTGCCAAGCAAAAGAACAATTTTTTAAAAATCAGTAGCCATTTACTTTGCATGATATATTAAATCAGAAACAAACAAACAAAAAATAACATAACACAGTGCAAATTAATGCAAATCAAGTTCTTGCCATTGGTTTTTTGCATGTGGTAAATACTACATGAACATTACTCTTTTCTTAATATTTCAGTGGGAACACGGACATAGTGACTCTGGGTGGCATACAGATAAAAATTGAAAGTAAACAAAGTATATCAAGAAAAAAGACAACTAACTGGAGACAAAACCCCAAAAAGCCAAATAGCAAAAAAACCAACTGAAGGGGCTCAACCACCATCCTGTCCTAGGGCTGGGGAGACCAGGACTTACCCAAAACATCAGGAGTCACCCCCCCCCAAAAAAAACTACTGTAAAGATTTGTTAAAAGACCAAAAATGTGCCCAGAATAAAAAATAAGATTGTTTCATACGTTTTAAAGCATTTTATTTATTATATAGATTCAATACCTTATTATTTAAAGTTCTTATAGCTCTTGGAAGATTTATCAAACCTAAACCACTAAGTTCTTCTAGAATAATTTCTATATCCTGGTCGACCCAAGCATGCCCTTATTCATTTGGACTATAAACACATTTTCCTCTATAACACCATACATTATTTTCCTCCTTAAACTTTTATATATTGCTATTTTATTAAATTATATGTAAGATCACATCTAATGTATGTTTCATCACTACTTCCTCAGCTACATGGATGCAAGTCTGTTTTTCAAGACAATGCAGAGGGCTAATATTTATTTTCCAAGGTAAGAAGACAAGTTTCTTAAAGACATTTTTACCTACCAAGCTATTACCACAGGCCTTTCTCTAAATGCTTTTCCTAAATGTTACAATTAATTTTGTAAATCACCTGGGCTGCCTTTGCTAGGAGGATACAGGCACAAATTTGAAAAATAAATAAACTAACAAGGCAAGACAGCTGGCTACTGAACAGGTGGTATTTTCATAATATTGCATCATTTGGAGGTAGAGAAATGGCTAATTTGCAATGTAATTGCACTCAATTTGCTCCTTCAAGATGTATATACCAACTGGATACACCAATATATTTCAGAACTTAAACATATACGTACACACAAAACTGTCTATCTCAGGCACACTCAGATAGTTAGACAGACAGACAGACTGACAGATTAATGCATATAATCTTCTGAAAGAGTTTTTAAGAATTTTCCCACAGAGCTTTTTGAAACTCATGCGGAAAAAGGAAAGAATAGGTTTAACATTGGAAAAAAAGCCAAATGAAACCAAACTGTTTTTTCCCATCCTTAATCCAGGTGGTGAAATGCTCTTCTGAGAAGCTTTCTTACTGAAAAATAAAGCTCTTTTTATTTTCTAGGCTATTTTAATCATAAGCAATTTTAGCTATGCTGTATTGTGTTGCTGCTGGTGGTTTTATTTCAATTTAGTTATTTTTTTTCTTGTTTTTACTTTTCAGTTCTAATTTTTATGGCTTAAGCTTCTTAACCGTTAATAACAGTATTAACAAAAAGGTTAATAAATCAGAAACAGACAAAAAGGAACAAGCACAGCACAGTGAAGTAGGCCTGGAAGAACAATAAATGAGAGAACAAGTTTCAAGGGATAATTTCCTAAGATAATCAAACATTGTACTGTATATCTTTGATTTTTCTCTATACAAAGAGTTGGAATTTCAGGGACAAATTATTCTAGTGTACTGAGGAATTTATCACTACATATTTTATACTGAAAGGTTACTAAGAAAACAAAATGTACCTATAGAAAGCAGTCTCTACCCCTTCAATACCTCAGAGTTATGGACAGAGGGCAATGAAGCGCACATGATTCATTCCAAAGTTATACAGAAAAACAGAGGGAGGGAAGAATTGCGGTTTCAATGACACGTTTGTACGCGATCTAAGATAGTGGCTTGTCTAAGATCTTTAAGAGTTAAGATTTCTAGGATTTCTGACAGTGGTAGTCCCAACAAACCTAGAGGACAGCAAATCTGGGAAGCTTTGTTTTAAATATTTAGCAGATGGATTAAACGCATTTCCATGCAAATTGTATATATTTTGTCTCTAGCTAGTCTGCTAACAATTCCTTAATTCTTGTGTTTGTTACCTAATTATTGTACTGTTTGGTCACTCATTTGTGTGTGTGCCTTTGAGTCAGGTGATGACTGCCTGGACTAGTCCCTGCAGCTTTCTTGGAAAGATTTTTCAGAAGTGCTTTGCCATTGTCTCCTGGCTAGGGCTAAGAGAGAGTGACTGGCCCAAGGCCACACAACTGTCTTTGTGCCTAAGACAGAACTAGAACTCACGGCCTGGCCTCCTGATTTCTAGCCTGATGCCTTAACCACTACACCAAACTGGCTCTCTCGGTCACTCATGGCCACCATTTTAATGTATTCTAAGGCTATTGCTTTATACATTTAAAGTAGCCGTTCTTTAGTTAAAACCTCAGCCCAGGATATCAAACAGCTACTATAAATGGTCAGTCTGACTTCTATACAATAGCATCCTATTTTTCTGGCAGCTGATTTGACATTCATAACTTTTTCATTAGTTATGAGATTGTAATACTATATGAAAATTAGAATATCATTTACCTTTTAGGTAAAGAAATTAGGATTTAGATGTTGATATGGAAACTTTATTTTACCCATTAAGTTTCAAAGCAATTGAAAGACTGTCCCATTCAAACGTTCAACTTCCCCATATATGAACTAGTTCCACAAGGTATTAATCTAGACAAAAGCAAAAGAGATCGAAACACAACTGTAATGTTGCCTAAGAAGTATTTGCTCACTATGTAAAAAATAATCTCTAATTCCTTTAATTTTGTGGCTCTAATATTACTGCTAGTATCATTCTAAATACTTGTTTTTCACGTGAATGAGCTTCAACTTTGCTAGTCACAATTATGAAACGTGGTTCAATAATAAAAGCCAACATTTTTTTTAAAGCAATCACAACAATCCAAACTCTCTATTCTTTTTCAAGATCATTCTTTGGATAGCAAAAGAGGTTTCATTGTCTACTGCAGTCTTTCCCCGCCTCCACATTTCTGAAGTGGTCATGTGTTTGTCCCGAAAACTAGGTAAAAGGCCATGGTATTACAGAGCATGCGTCTTAATTTAGACATGCAAATCTCTCTGTGCAAGGAATGCTGAAGTGCCATAAAATCTCTCCCAACAAGAATAAGAGGAAACACTTATTAGTACTGCTGACATGTTATTTGGCAAAGCACATGTGTTCAGACCATGCTGGGAAATAGTGGAGTGAAAGAGAAAATAGAAGGGCAGTGTCTTATTTTGTCATACAGTAATATCAACATAAGTTTACAAATTCTCTATGTCAGTAACATTCATCCTATTATTAGATAATTTCTTTAGTGAACACAGGACTAGTTCATAAAGAAATAAGGTCGTACTCACAGAATGGGGCCTCAGCAGGAATATATGCAGCTGTTGTTCTCCTTGGGGCCTAATCAACCTGCACTGCAACATCAAGTAAAAGTATGATATGTTAGTTTGGATTCAAACATCAGGGCTATAAGAAAATGCACCCCCAGCAGTAGGAAAATAGGCTGATGCTAAAAAAAGAAAGTATCCAGACTGATAATATATGCAAATACCTGGATGACATTGCTATTATGAAGAACAAAGGTTATTTTTTTAACTCGGCAGGTTCTCTTAATTAATAAACTGCATACTGAATAAGTTAACTTGCTGCAGCTTCCCACTGAGTACTGGGGCCCTAAAATTTCATAGACTCAAATCTAGAAAATCTGGAATAACCATTTAAGTGTACGGGATGAAACTCATTATTGTATTATTTCATCTCATACTCTCCAAAGGTTACTCACTTTCTTGATTTAAATAGGCAGCCATACTGAACTTGAGACAGAAGATCTGCATGAGGCTTCCTGCAATTCTGAATCAGGCTGCATTTAAAAAACTCAGCCTCTAATTCAGTTTCTGAAAGCCAGTTTGTGCTTCTGTAAAACTAAGAGGGTTCAGATAATGGGTATAAATCAATAATGTGCTCAAACAGTGCAAACATCATGTGGAATATCAAGTGCAGAACACTTAGTTTATAATCCAGTTGTTTATGGAGCCTTACTTTGGGGCTCCAGAACTGCCTAGTTCTTCTACCACGCAGTGCCTTATATAATTTCCTTGGATCAGAAAATTATATACTGTGTAAGCTGCAACTTCCGTTTTTGTACAACTGAATCTTTTCCGAGAGCCATAAAGCAATCAGAAAGAGAGAGATCCGTTTGGAGCAAGACAAGTAAGAAATAGTACGATATGCCTAACCCCCACTTTTCTCCACACCCGATATCATTAAGAACTTGTGATTCAGTTTATGGAGTTATTCAATATGTCATCTGAAAAGCACTTTCTCAAAGCAGCAAATTTCTTGAAACCCCGCCCTTCCACCGCAGCAGGGAATGATCACATGACCCGCTTAGAAAAGTAGGTAAAAGGTTACGCTGATGCACAAAACACGACCAGACTGCAAACAATCCATTTGTCTTTTGCTCTCTGCAGAAAACCAGGAAGCGCTCCAAACATGTTACGCATTCAAAAGGCACGAAAAACAATTCAAAAGCAATCCAAAGCTCGCTAAGTTACATTCAAGCCAACACCACAGCAAATCCTGATCTTAGGATCATAAACATATAACATCGGTAGGATTGTTACCTCTTTCTTTTCCACACAGCACCACAAACAATCTAAGTCTTAAATATCTACCTCAAAAATCATAATTATGAGATCTGTATCATAAGTAGTTACTATATACCTTCCCATAATTAAGACAACAGAAACCCTCTGCATTTGATAAGGAAGACATAAATGCCAGGAAGAGAGAGGAGGTGGTAGGAGCACTTTCTGCCACGCGTTTCTTGCCCTTCTCTGACCAGTATGAGAAGCCCACATGACAGTTCCTCTGCTGGTGCTCCAGGGCCGACCTGGAGCTAGAGGAGGTACATGACCATCCTTGTCAAAACATTGGGTCCCACCCCCAAGACCTACAAGCAGCATGCCTTTTTCTGGAACCCCTTATCCAGAAGTGCCACCTGATTCTTCTACCTATAAAAGATCTGCCATCAGATGCATACACCAAGGAGAGAGAAGAAATAAGGTCTCTTTCCTAACTCTTCATATTCTGCTGTCTTGTCATATAGCCCACTCCTCTCCTTCATTCAAGAGTAAGTCATGCTACATTCAAGGGACTCATTCCCATGTAAATGTGCACAGGATCAAAAACTTATTATGGCACTATCCTATGCAGACTGGCCCAGAAGTAACTCCTGCTCACTTCCATGCATATGACTGCAGCCCCAGACTAAACTGTTTGAAATGAATGTTTTATGAATTATATTTTAAAAATTTTCCCCTTGTATGAGTATGCTCACAGGGATTTACAATATTTCATAGAATCATAAAATTGGAAGGAGCCATTATGTCACTGGCTTCGACTCACTGCAGGAATCCAAATTAAAGCATGGCTCTTTAGTCTCCCCTAAATAGATCCAATAAAGGGGAACCCACCAGCTCTCTGAATAACTGTTTCTATGACTTTTATGAAGACTTGTTTTCTAACGTTCCATGAATCAGGAATCTGTTTTCCTGAAACAGAGGCCATTTTCCCATTAGTGACTTCTATCTTTACTGCCTGTCCTTATTTACTGCTAAATAGCACTGTCCTGATTATGTGTGTGCAGCACATGGTAAGACAAACAACTGGTTGATTCCTCCAGCTGTGCTGCTTTCCCTCTTCAGCAGGTCACCAACCAGCAGGAAAACCATCCACCAATCACAGTGCTGCAGGAGAAACAGGGCAAGTTGGACCCCAGACTCCTGTCCATCTAGGCTGTGGCACTTCTCCTGTGACCCCCCTGCCCTTACTCAATTTGAATACAGTAAAGTTTTTAAACATCAGTTCAGAATTCTGAACTGATGTTTATTTCAGCTGAGACACAAACAGCATCCCTGAATCCGCTATTTCAGGAACAGCTTTAGAAAAATTCTACTGAAAATATCCAAACTGTGCTGTATTAGACATTACTGCTCCTCCTCACATATCTACTCACAACAGTGTGAGAATGCCTCACTAACCATTTTAAAGGACATACCATATTCTCATAATGTCACATTTGCCTTATTCTCAGCCCGCTACAATGGCAGCATACATTTGAATTTAGCTGTTCCAATTTAGTAGTAGTACTTTCCCTCTTGACACAAGGCCTGCTGTATAAACAATCCACGATGACATCTCATTAAAGCTGTTGGCAACATCAAGCTTGGAATCTGCCTAGCTCCTATCAGCCACTTGAAGCCGTTGTAGGCTCCCTCCCCTCCAGTTGCTCAGTAATGCCATCCACGGGCATTTTTTGGGGTCTGCAGAAGAGACCAGACACCTGGCTTCCCCAGAGGCAGCTCAGTGGACAGGAAGAAACAGATCTGGAAAGACATAATCTAGACTAATAAGGAAGCTCCACTGAGTTCCGTTTACGGCTGAACGGGAAGGTACAGGAGTCCATGATTTGTACGGGAAGGAAGGTTTTCCTGCCCATGCTGCAATCCTGAAGGAAAGTTTCATTGCCCATGTTGCAATCCTGAAGCCTGTGACATGGGAAAAGCGTGGGAACATAGGTTGGTGTTAACAGTCTGTATTTGCCAACCCCCCCCCCCCGAATCCTTGGATACCATGCAACAGCTGTTCTGAACCTCTATATGAAAAAGATGTGTAATAATGTATAATACAGTCTGTTTTTATAGCACTGTGCATACTGGCACATTATAGTTGCAATAATTACTTTGCCTATAGTGACCTTCACTATTCCTGTAAACTACATAATTCTGTATCTATCAAGAAATTCCAGCAAGTGTTAAAAGAAGTAAGATGAAACAATGAACATTCTGCTTGCTCATCTAGCTATTCCAGTTATACAAGAACCACTGTGTAGTTTATGTCCATTTACCCAAGTTGCATAAGGTCATAAATCAATAAATGGGATGAAGCTTTAAGCAGCACCTAAATTATATTAAAAGCATCTTCCTAATCCTAAATTTTGCAAAATGTTACATGCTTTCTCAATATCATGTGTTGAACTGAAAGCTCAGGTCTTTCTCAGCAATATACTTAACTGCTAGTCCCAGAGTTTCTAAAGACTTATAGGGATAGATTTACCTGTACACAATGACCTGAGATTATATATCATATTCTATTTTACCATGCATCTATACACCTGCATAGCTCTCAGCTAATCTAAATTCCAGAAGTACATGATCATTAGAGATATATCCAGTCCTTTTTTAATTGTTTGTATGAAACATGCCCTTTCTAAATGAAAAAATACTAAAGAATTTTAAACAGAAAGACCAATTTTACTTAAGAAAGATGGCATTCTCATATTCTGTTGATAAATCTCTCAGATATTTCTCACCTTGCTTATCTGATTTAAAATCAATTGATTAATTTAAAATACATTTGCATTTTTCTAAAACCTCAGTGTTAGTATCTTATAGATAATATTAAAGTGTGTGATTTCTTTTAGGAATGAGAAGACATTGGTATGTATTGTCAGCTAATATTTTCTCTTTTATAGATATGGAAATTTGAAACAACAGAAAGAAGAGCTAAAACAGCTTATCTAAAAAATTACATTCATATTATGAACATTCCAAGTTTTAAATTACGTAGTACTGAATTCAAATAATTTATTTTTACCTCCACTTCTGAAACCTAGGGAAGAAGGTATAGCAGTTTCAGTTAAAAATAGAATAGCAGCTAGTTTCATAAAATGTGATCTTATAACATCATTTTCCCAATACATATTCACTCAGAAGTAAATTCTACTTACTTGGGTATACACCCCAATTATTATGACAAAAGTGTATAATTGTTTCATAAAATTTGGTACTGGAAGGGGCAGGAAGAGGGGAGAGGAGAAAAGACAGCACATAAAACTAAATAGTTTAAGTAGAAAAATTATTTATATTTCTGTTTCATGCATTAAAGCAGGGGTTATCATATGACTGCTTTACCTTCTAAGGCAATTAAACATTGCCAGTAGAAAGCTTTTAAACAAAAATAATAGTTTAACTGGATGATTAAGCCAATGCATTTATCCTAGTATGACAACGTGTGAGTAAAAGCTTCTTAATGGTGTTTCCTTGCTAGAGCACTTTCCAATTTAAAAATCAACACAAATGAGAAAAGAGCAAGGTGATGCTTCTGTGCAGGTTGGACTACAATACCTACCATCCTCAGCTAGAAGAGGGTAGGTTCCTGCCTGGCAGTTGCTAAAGCTATAAACCAGGCAGGGCCCTTTGCAAGACTAGGATGATTAAGGGCAGAATCTTCATTTGACCTTCCACCCCCCATTCCCATTACATTCTATGTCAAGGTAGATCTCCTTTCTCCACTAAAGTCCATCACCCAATGAACATGAAACCCAAAATAAGTAATTCTTGGGATTATATATTCACCGATTATTTTACCACCTTGAGATAAAAATATTCATCCAACCAATCAGGTCAATTTTTGATTCATGTTCTGAAGTAGGTCACCTCCAGGTGTAGGGCAGGGGAAACTGCTTCCCCTCCTAAATGAGGCCCTGAGTCCCACACAACTGGAAAAGTCTACTTTGGGGAAGGCTGAAGTAGGGAAGAAAGAGACACTTCCAGGTGGCCTAAACCCAAGGACTGCCTGAAGGGTGGAGGGAGTTAGACCCAAACACTGATGACAGCGAATCAGCTGGGCAGAGTCAGAGTTCCTCCAAGGTAAGCGCCTGGGGCTCGCGACTCGTGTCTCCTTTTGAAGCTCACACAAATCCCCGGAGGAACAGCGGGGAGAGGGAGGAGAACGTTATTTTTTCCGCCAGGAATTCCGGGCTCAAGGTCTTGTAGTTTTGTGCCCCCAAGTCGCCCCTCCTGAGAGCCGCGCAGAAGGAGCTCCCGCCGAGGAAGAAATGCGCGCGCACGCACACAATTCCCTGGCAAGAGAGGCACGCACGCTCCGGACACCGCCAGCCCGGCACCTGCCATGCAGCTTCTCCCCTGGCAGCGGCCACCTCTCTTCAAGTAATTACTCCCCTATAGTCCAGGCTAGGCAGTTCCCGCTCCACGAGTAGTTCTCATTTTCTGCAAACTGGGTTTTGCAAGCACGCCCTTCCATTAAAGGAGGGGAGCGGAGGGCACGAAAGGCGAGACACAAATATAGCAGGGCGCGGGGAGCGCCACTTACCGCTGTCTGGCGAGCACTGGAGACGAGGGGAAAGCGCCGAGACTCGGCAAGTGCGAGCGCGAAGAAGCAAGAGAAGGCGCGAGGGGAACCCCGCGCAGCGCAGCTCCCCGTTACCGGCTAGGGCCGGATTGGCCGGCCTGCCAACACAAGAGGCGGGGCCAAAAGAGGCGGCGGCCGGAGGAAAAGGCGGTATGGCTCGTTCTTGGGCGGAGATTGGACTGCGGGCAGAAAGTGCGGCGGCGAGGAGGGGGAGCAAAGGAGGAAGCGTGGTCGGGGCATATTTCGAGGCGGGCAAACTCAACGGCTACGTCCGCAGAAGGGAGAATTGGAAGTCTGCTCTCTTCCGAGTCGGCATAGCGCTGCAGAGGTGAAGGAAGTGGCCTGCCGTGAAAGTCTATTAAAAGCACCGGAAACTTAACGGGTATCCTGTCTGGCGTGCGCCGCGCAACGGGTTGGCCCGGGTCAGTTGGAGCTCCTGGTTTCAGTATGAAATGGAAGCCGCGCAGAGGCTAGCATTGCAAGAATGGGGCCAGTTGCAAGTTGCATCGGTATCAGAACATCCCGGCCAACCCAGTGTTCCCTCGTCTGGAGGCTGACCCTAACTTGTCCCTAGTAATGTAATGTAAAGAATCTTAAACAGAGCCCTCCTGTTCGAGAAAACTGGATTTTCCACTGTATCCGACAGGGTCCAGTCAGGCACAGAAACGTTGAATGAAAAAAAAAAAAGCTTCATTGCCTCGTTTTAGGCAGGCGAGGTCAGATGACCTGTTGCGACCGAAGGTGTGTCTTGGAAGTGAGAAGATATAATCGTGCCTGTCCCTTCCGGCCTCCGGAATAGCTATGCCATTGACCAAACACTAGCCTGAAAATGCTGGCATTCAACTCATGAGGATAAGGTGTTTGATTAAGCACGGTGCTGGGAACACGGAATGGAGCAACCCGGTTTATGGTGGCTTTTTCTGTTTCCTTTGGTTTGAGATGAACCAAAAGGCCGTTGGTCTCTTCACAGCAGTTTTCCACAGTTGTACTGACTGGACACGGGAAGAGTTGAAATCCCAAACATCTGTAGGTTTTTAGGATTAGAAGAGGTTGCTGAACAGACCAGGCACTCTGCTGCAACGCTGCCTGTGTTTTAAAATAAACATTATTTTATTAAGTGTCCCTGTTTATTAAGTACTTCGTATTCCTGATTTCTCTACAGTTACATCAGTACTGTAAAACAGAAAAATCATTTTTAATTTCCCTAAAGGGAGGGAAAATGAAGCTGATAAATGCCACCCAGTGAATTGGAGGTGAACAGAGAGTCTGCTGCTATCAGCTTATGCAGTTAACAGCTTTCTTCATGACTGAGTTGACAGGTAGTGACGGGAAGCAGGGTTGGTATGAGCCAAATGTCAGGAAAAGAAGCAATTTTGCCCATGTTCAGTTATGCTGAGGTAGAAGCTCCTTGATTGCCAGAAGGCCATTATCGTGCAATTGCTTTGGCTTCACCAAAAGAATTTTACAGTGAATGCATACAAAATTGTCTTCTTTACCTTCCTGTGTTTATACACTACATCATCTGACTCCCTTGTATACTGCAAAAAATCAAGGAGAGTAAGTGCTCTTCATTCAGTGCTAGGAGCTGTCCACTTGGAAGCACTCTGTCTCCAATAAGGAGAATTGCTGTAGTTTGTTCACTTGCTTGCTATATGGTTTTCTCATCAAATTGTTATGGGTTTTTCCCATTGTTCTGCATTTATTTTCTCTGGCATCCTGTTTGATTGTAATGGCAAATTAGATTTCATCTTTCCTAACTATTAAGTTAAAATGCCATCCATCCATCCATCCATCCATCCGTGAGTCAGCAGAAAATATTGTCAATGTGACATTTGCAGTCTCCATTCTCATTCTTTACCCTGCCTTTTCTGTGCCTCCTCATAGTTCCTTGCTGTCAAATGATACTGTCCTAATTAATAAGTGTGCCACTCATGATCAGCAAATTGTTTCCCCCCTTTTGCTTTGTTTGCCATCCCCCCCCCCCCCCCCCGGATGTCACTAATCAGTAGAAAATATCCATCAGTGAAGCCACTGCAACATGAATGGGATGAGTCAGACTTAGGACTCTTCCTGACTTCTTTAGACCGGTTTGTCTGCCTCTCCTCCTAAACCCTACTTGGTATCCTTTAGATTAAAAAAATTAGAAATAAAAAACAGTATGGAAAGACCTAGAGCAGAAATAGCCCCAAAGAGGAAGGAGGCAGATAGGCCCTGTAGAGTAGGATAATTGAAGCTGACTAGCTGGTGGGCAACTATTGTCTTACTTCACAGGGAACGCTAGGGGTGGGGAGTGATTGAAACTGACCAATTAGCATCCACAGCCCAGTTCAACTGATCTCACTTTCTAATGGCTGACAAAGCTTTATGGATTTTGCATACCATGAAGCTATGGCAGTATGGTGTTGGCTTAAGCAGGAAAGATCTGTTATACTTTAGGCTCTTTCATTCATGGGATGGGCATGAGATGAGGACAAGATCTTGCAACTCTGATTAGATTGTCAGTACATAAGGATGCTTCATTAAACTGGGTTCAACTGGCAATGGAAATAAGGCCAGTGTGTCTTGAATTCTAGAATTCTATATCTTAGTATTTTGGAACTAAGATCCTTTGACAGATACAATATACAAAGTGGAAAATAGAAAAATGAAAATAAAACTATAGTACAGAATGCAGATAGAACTTGTTATAACTTGCTGGATTAGATTTATTGCTATTGTGTGTGGACAAATGTTAGTTGTGCAATAGTCACTTGAAAGTGGATGATCTAAGTGTGTGCATGTGTGTGTGTGTGTGTGTGAATTTATATTTCCAGGAGTATGTTGTTATAGTAAAAGATGATGTGGCTCTTACAATACTTTCAGTCCTTTCAATTATATTTTATCTAATCTTGATACAACTCAGAGCATGGGTTCATTAGTCCCATGAACACACTGCTTCATTTATGGCATTCCTTTAATGATTTAATTATCCAAATTACAAGAGACAATTTAGTTCAGTGACTTTCACCCTTGGTGACTCACAGCTTGGATGTTTCTGAATAAGGAAACTGTTGATTCTTATGAACAGGTGTGTATTTCTCTTGTACAGCTGCTACAAACATCACAGTAAGAGGTTGTATTGTTAGGGTTTTCTTCATAATAAATAAAACTACTGCTACTGCATTTTTCTCAATTCTTATTTACAACACACAACTGCACTTCAGAACTAGGATGCTACCATAGCAACATGCTGTCTAATAATCTGTTTTGAAAATTGGTTGTCATTAACTGGACTATAACACTTGCATAAGAAGGTAGGTCAAAAGTACTGAAATTGTCCTGTGTACTTCCTTGGCCACTTACGTTAATAGGTTTATCTGCATGTTTGCTAATATGCAAAAGCTGCCCTTTGCCCTTCAATGTGATTAAAAAGTAACATTAGAGCTATTGCATATTGCGTCTACTCCAGTGGATAAAAGGGTTAAGCCAAAATGACAACACATAAGTGATTATATGGCAGAAAAATGTTGGATTGGCAAATATTGCAAGTTATGCAGGATGAATGATTTCTTTGATTTCAAAACTTCTGATGCTTGACTGGAGCCAAGAACAGTTCATTCTGATCAAATCTGGTGGAATAAAATTTACTATTTGCCGACATGGCTGGCATGTGCATAAACTGAGTTTGTTGGGTGAAATGAAGAACTGTATGGGAAGATGCCTTCAGATGGATGCCACCACTATTTCATTCTCTGAAATTCTTCTACATCATGGTTCAGCAGCTTTTTCAGAAAGCATCATTACGTGATGGTGCTCCTCATATATTTTTTTTTAAAAGCTGAAATCTCATAAATTCCTGAAATAATGCAAATTTTTGGTGATCTGACCATGTATATTTTTGCACATTTTCATGTGAATACTATACTCATAAGATTTCATGTGAGAATTCAAAATGTTATCAACAGCTACAGAGATTGGGCAGTGCTCAATTTGCTAAATCAAAAATACAATTTTGTGAGATTTGGCAGTTTCCTGAGATTACAGTATGACTATTTACATTTCTTATTTAATCATGGGGATTGGCAGATACCACCATGCTCAACATTCTGTGAGAGGTATTAGTTTCTGCATTCACAACCTAAGGCATCTAGGAAACCTTAATCCAAGGGATTAGCTTGACTAATGCTTTACTGCTAATGTCATAGTAGAACAAGTGGTTGGAGTGGCCCTCTTCTAAAATAAATGATATCCCTTCTGAGAAATTACTAGGTACAGTAAAGCAGGAGGGAAACAAAGAATTTTTCTAAGATAGCTCCAGGGAGATAAATCATAAGAAAGCACCTGTGCTTGAGCTTCCTCCAACCAACTATACAAGACTGGAAAAGGGATATAATTGAAAGACCCTGCTTAGATCTGGCAAATATCCTAAAATACTCAATATAGATTCCTTCCACACTGTGGCCTCTTTGCTACCCAAATTATTACAGGATTTTCATGATGCTCTCCGCCCCTTCCTAGAGCAGGACAGGTCTCCCTCCAGCTGGCCAATGTAGGAGTGCTAGAAATGGAAATTAGCTGGCTTCCCATTCTCTTCTTTGTTCTTCCTTCATGTTTTCAAGACAAAGTAAAGAACAAAACTTCCAACCAGCTACAGAGGTATAGCAAAGCTACAATAGAAACTATTGAACTATATTATACTTTATTATTGATTAGCCATTAGGCCATATCAAAGTACAGGATATAAAACATCAAACATCAATAAGACCATATGTAAAAATAGAATAAAAGAAACAAATTAGATAGGAAAAGGAATAAAAATATAAATCATATTCCTGAATCACCCCTACAGTTTACCCCAATCAGGCTCACATATGCAGATCTCAACTGAACTGTTTTATTCAAATAAAGGGCCATATTATATGTGATTTTTGGATTCTGTCCGCACATGAAATATGTTGTTTTAATATAAGGATCCCAACAGGCCATTCATCTAATGTGCAGTCCTAGATAACGATCTCTCTCTTTCATATACAATTGACAGTCAAATAACATGTGCGCTATGTCTTCTCTCTCTGGAGCTCTGCAAATACAAGTATGTTCATTGCAGGGGATTTGGTTAAATCTTCCATATTTAACCCTTGTGTCCAGCTGCTTGAATCTTGCTTTAGTAAATGCAGCCCTACGATGTTTAGGCGTTTCTGTGTTTAGATACTTAGCAGTTTGGCAGGTACGTTTGTAGTGGCTCATCCATTTCAGTGTGCCAACCTTGCCAAGGATGGCTGTATCTTTCTGTGTTTCTATATCCATGATTCTTTGTGCAGCAATCTTTTTAGCTTGTTCTCCAGTTGTACAAGAGACAGGGAGACCACAGTTCCTAATATAATTTGTCAGTTGTACAATCCAAGAATTCTGTGATTGAGATTTTGTCTGTTCTAAAAGACACAATTTTGGGAGTGTGTCAGTTTCCATAGCATTACTTTTGCAGCAATAGTTGTATGCCCTGATTTTAGACAAAGAACAAATTGTATAAATTCCCAATTCTGCTCTAATTGCAGCAGCTGAAGTCCTTCTATCTACACCCAATATACTTCTCAGATGCTGTGATTGTGTTTGTTCTAATAGTGATATACTATATGTTTTAGGCCCCAAACTTCAGCTCTATATAAGAGCATAGGGGTGTAAGGATTGCCTACCCTAATAGACTCAGACTCACAAGCAGGAACTTAATGATATCTGATTTATTAAAGAATAGTATGCAAATACAGAGAAAGCTGAGAATGAGCAAAAGCGCGCCAAATACAAACTAAAAACCCTCGGCTCAAACGTGATCCCTCCCCTCGCCCTGCCACTGCAAACTCCCCCCCCCCCCCAGGTGCTGGTAACCGTTTCTGCTGATGTCCTGGGAAAGGAACCTTGAACACACGAGATAACCCAAACACATTCCAATCCAGCTGCTAACATATAACAATCCCACCAGATGGAATCCTCCTCCCCTCCGAGACGAAACATGCATCAGCCAAATGACATGCGAAACGTTATGATGTAACGGTAACATTGGAACGGTGAATGACAAGGGGTAACCTTGGCCTTGTAATTGGGGCTAAGGAATCTGGATAGCTGTGGTTTTTTAATTTGAGCAGTAAATTCACTCATGCCCTTGCGCTAAGTGAGCTCCTTTGATGATAAGGAAGCCAAGATCCAGTCTCAAAGAAAACTCTTCCTAGGTAAGGAAAAGTGTTAACTTGCTCTGTTGGCTCACCATCTAATAGCCATCTATGGCTATGATGGTGTTTTCCAAAGACCATAATTTTTGACTTTGATTTATTAATAATCAGAGAGTTATTATGACAATAGGAGCCAGGTCTTCTTAACAGCCTACTCAACCCTACCTGAGAATAAGATAATAATATCATATTGTGAGCATACAGCAAGGCGTTACAAAATGTATTGGGTGCCTTAGGCATGTGTAATTCAGGATACTTCATCAGTCCTGGTAAGTTGTTAAAGTCTAGACTGAATAACAATGGTGCAAGTATGCACCCTTGTCTCATACCTTTGTAAGTATCAATCCTATTTGTTATGGCTCCATTAACCCCAAACGGCACTGCCAACAAGTGCTTATATAAAGGACTTTGATCAGTGCCAGGAGTCTGGGTTCAATTTTAAGGGCAGTCCATTTCCTTCATAATATTTCTCTGTTTACTGTGTCAAATGCTACACTAAGGTCTATAAAGGTAGCAAACAATTGTTTCCCCTTATTGACACATTTTGAAATTAAGTGGGTCAAGACAATGCAATTGTCAATGGTGGATCTGTCTAAAGCCTGCTTGTTTTTCTGCAAGAATACACTTTTCATCTACTCAGCTCTCGAATCTGCTCAAGAGGAACCTAACATATATTTAGCCACAATATCTACCAGACTAATGGTCCTATAGTTGCTAGGGTCCTTTTTATTCCCTTTTTTATATGTGGGAACTACTATTGCCATCTTCTACCCAACTGGAATATGGGAGGTGTTATTTATATGTGTGAATAAACCTGCCAATAGAGGGCCCCACCAGTTGGCATACAGTAGCAGCTAGAAAGCAAGGGAAGAACTACAGCAAGCCCCATGATGCCTTTGTTTTGAAAGGGGAAGTAAAATCCAAGGAACTGGGTGGGATGAGGCAAGAGTTCTGCCAATAGAGAACTGCCCTTAGCAGCTAAAGAGGAAGCTCAGCAATCCTCTCTTTCTTGTATATCCTCTGGGAACAGCAGCTGAACTGATTAAGCTTCTGAACTCAGTGTGTGAAGCCTTGGAAATTCCATGGTATCATGAAGAGATACAAGGGCAGAGCCAAGCTGGCCTTGTGTATGGAAGGATGTGAATGGCATTGTGGAAAACTTGAAATGGCTGCTATCCAGCCATTCAAGCCGGTCAAGGTTTTCAGGTAAGTCTGCAGCCAGTGAAGGTAAGCTAGAAATGGAGGAATTCCACTGTGTGTTGTCTTCTCAATCCTACAACCAGCTTATTTAATGTTTGTTCCATGAAAATGCATAGCTGTTTGCTACATGCTACTCTTTACTTCTGTTCTCTTATTAAGGCAGGAGTCCCGTGCTATCACCAAGCAGAACAAAGGCCATTCGTACTTGTCTTTTGCCCAGCTGAGGACTGTGGTATTAACCTCCCAGTTCCTTTCTTCAGTTATAGTCTGAGTACAGCTAGCCTGAAAAGTTCTGCAACCACCACTTCCAAGTACCTTGCCCTGTAGTTCTGCCTGCTTTGCTTCACAAGGAAGCACAGCAAGAACTCTACAGTCTCTCATGTGCTGGACTGACATACTGCTTGTATAAAAATACTGTAATGAACTATATTACAGTAAGTGCTCTACATGAAACTAATGTTGATAATATTTACTTTTTAAAAGCAACTTCCTTCTCTTCTAGCACTTAACCTGCTCTCTTTTTCTCTCTCCTGGCAACATACCTAAAGGCAAAAGGGGAGAAGAACCAAGGTGCTATGCAGGCAGTTACCCTCTGTTTCCCTTTCCTTTCATATGTTCAATCAGCCTGAAAGTCAGCCTCAGACTGAGGCTACTAGAGTGATATGATTAAATTAATTTCTATCCCAGGTAACTATTTTTTAATGCTTGTGTGTCAAGTATGCTGTTTTTAGTAGTGACAGTCTATACTGTTTAATATTTACTAAGTTGAATGTCTAATTCAACTTTTACTATTTGGGGCACAATAAACTTGGCAGGTGGAGCAAAGGCCAATTAATTCATGCCATTAGTTTGTCAGTCCATGGGCCTCAAGCTCCTGCTCCTTCCCAAGTCTCATCCCTCCTGTGGTAAGTGGTAGAACTGTGCTCACAATGCAACGGGTAGCGTGCCTGAAGGGGGTTCTGCTTCTGACCACACTGGACCTTCTCTGAAGGGGAAGGTGCTATGTGGCTGAAGCCAAGTCCCTTGGAGCTGGTACTTAAATATACACTTGGCTAGGAGCAACTTTAAATGCACACCTCCCAGGGAAGATAACTTCTCTTCTAAGCACTTAGAAGTAGCAGCTTCTTGACAACTAGAAAAAGTTGGGGCGTGGTGTGTGTATAGATTTAACCCCATTCAGGGGGCATAATTTAGTCACAGGAGGGAGCTTGACACAGGAAAAAAAATCTGACACTCATGGCCAATCCTGTTGTAGGGTTGTGTATTAAACCCACGCCAGTCTGAATTAAAATAGCTGTGTCAAAAATCCAACTGAGCAATCCATGATTTTCTGAGGTCCATGATTTTTTTTCATGCAAAGTATGTACTGGCATCCTTGCTTGTATTGTATGTTAGCATAAATAATGAGATATTATCTGTGTTTAAATAACTAAAAAAACAAAACATTGGGTGAAATATAACACTCTGCAAGTAAATTTTCCAGCATGTGTGACTAAAAAATGGGGGCTGAATTGCCTCTCTCTTGCTTCCATCAGCGGAATTCAGCTATTAAAATTTAATCCATATAAAATACAAATATGTCCCTAGTATCTCTCTGTGCAAGTTGCTTGAAGCTAGAAATTCATAATATTGACCCTGTGTTGTATAAGAAGCAGACCTTCCTTCTGAGTCTAGGATCACTGACCTCCAGCCAGTGATCTGCTTATTTAGTCATATGCTTATCAACCCTAAATTAAGTTTCATGCTTATGTGGAATATTCTGATTGTAAATTGGAGTTCTTCCCCCATCATCATGTCAAAGGTATTTTCATACAACACACTAAACCACAAATTAGCCAACCATATTTTAGCCAAGTACGTTGTATGAATCCAGGCCTTATGGTTAGTTTAAGGTTTCATGTGTTTTGCAAATCCATAAAATGGGGTTAACTGAATAAATAATAGTTAGCTTATAAATGGAAAAGTATTGCAAAGAAACAGCCCTTTTTCAGTTACCTCCTTGCCCCTGTTTGATTTTTCCTGTGATTAACCTTTTCAAAACTTCCCCACGGAAGTGTCAATTTTTTGCATGTTAGATATGATTTACCATCTGGACGTGATTACTGAGTAAACATAACCTGAAGATGGATCCTGAGAAGCATAAAGCTTAGCCACTCTAGAGCCAATGTCCACAATATGAAAATATAGTTAGCTGGTTGTCTAACATTATTGCTAAGTGCCTGGACTGATTGATGCTTCGATATTGCAATTTAAGTGGCAAGTGAATTGCACCATGAGAGTCACACACCAATGCACGCTGTGCTTAAGGAACTATTTTAATAGCAAATCAACATCTGTGCACCTGATCATGTACGTATATTGCTTGGGATGCCAGCTGCCTTGTCAGAAATACTGTGAAGAGAAAGAACATGTCTGCCTTGGAAAAGGAAAAGTCTTTAGTTCTGTTGAAAGAAACTGAGCTTGGAGAAGGAGTTCAGTTTGAAGGGGTAGTACTTAGTGTTATCAGACTAAGGGTGGGTGTGCAGGGAGGCAAGGAGAATGGGCAAACTTATTGCTTTACCTCTAATCAGTGATCTCAGGGCTCCGTTGTTTCTGCTATTTATCTTTTATACAAGCTGAACATGTTGGGTTAAGATGGAATTATCCCTTGTAGGTGTACAGGAAGTTAGTCCAACTGAATTCAGTGGAGCTTACTGTCAGATAAAAGGGTATAGGATTTCTTCCTATAATACTGTTGGCATTTAAGTACTGTATGGTTAAAGTAATAATGCCATCAAAGCATATTTTTTCAAACAGAAAAGAAACTGGCAGCCAGTTGTCTTGACTTAGTATTTTCCACAGCTGCTGGCCACTTAACAAACATGACACTTGTAGTAAAAGGCCAGACAGTTCTACAGTTCTAAAGAAATCAGACTACATCTCCTTCCTTCCTTCCTTCCTTCCTTCCTTCCTTCCTTCCTTCCTTCCTTCCTTCCTTCCTTCCTTCCTTCCTTCCTTCCTTCCTTCCTTCCTTCCTTCCTTCCATTCGATGGGGATAGCTGCTTAGGAACTCAGAACCACAGCTACTCCAGAGACTAGATCAAAGTGGTGACAAATGAAATACCCTTCCAACTTATTCATGAAAGCTGTGGCTAAAGTTACACCCACATTCCATCAGCCACTTGTATTCTTGCCAAGTTTTTAAGCAGGGAACAAATCCCTTGAGGATTTAATTTGCACACATGCACACAGATACCTCTATGCATACATGTATTATGGGGAAGGAGGGCAGAAAAAAGCTTAAAAAGACAAAAACAAGGCAGGATGATTGAAACAATGGGAGAAGTTTTGCTTTCTGAACAATAGTCATTATGGCATCTTCTACTTCCACTGTCAGTCTAATTTTACTTCAAAGCTAGTGACAGATCGTGTCTATTGCTGCTTTGGGAATGAAGAGCAGGTATTATAGCATGTTCAGTTCTGTACTTCAATGGAGGGAGATTGCCAGGAAGTGCGGGTGAGTGTCTTAGGACTTTTCTGAAGCTATTAGCATCTCTGAGGTTTCTCACTTTCTCTAATGGCAGGACTGGCTCTGTTTTAGCAAATATGCAGTCAAAATCTATGCTTATATATAGTTATTTATGTAAATATTTATGAATTGCCATTGTACCCAAAAGTGTCTCCTGAGCAATGTCCAGTTTTAAGAACAGTTTAATTAAGAACAGCACAAAACTCTAAAACTCCAATAAAGGAGAATATTTGTAGCTCAGGAATGAATTGTGAAGACTAAAACAGACTATAAAAAAACTAGGAAGGAGACAAAAAAACTAGGACACATGCCCTCCAGCAACCAACATTCAGATAAGCAGGGATTAACACCAGACAAACAATTGAGCAGAAAACGTTACCCTAATCAAGGAACTACCAAGGAGAAAACCACATCCCTACCAAAACTGGAGGGCAAGCTACTTCATACAGTATGAACAGGCAACAAACCTGACACTCACTCCCACTGATGATTTGTATTTGTATCCAGTATTTTTTTGCTTTCTCACAAGTCCATCTGGCATGGTAAAATGTTCCTTCATATTTTTCACACTTCCAACATTGATTAGAAGTACCTTGGATACATCTTGGATAGTTTTTCTGGTGTCATATACCAGCAGTACATCATTTTATAAAAGTTCTCTCTTAAATTATAACACAATGTGAATTTCAGGTCTTTTCACCACATTCTTTCCCATTGATCCATCTGTATATTATAACCAAAATTCTTAGCCCATTTTATCATGCACTCTTTAACTTGTTGTTCTTCAGTTTCAAACCTCAACAAAATGTTATACATTTTAACAATCACATGTTCATCATTTGTACACAGTTTGATTTTGAATTCTGTCTTACGTTGTGCAATTCCAGTTACCTTTCTATTTATATTAAATCTTTATCTTAATTGTGCACATGAAAACCATTGAAAACTGAATCCCTCTGCTGTCTTGCTAGAGTTGAGCTGAATCCAGTTCCTCCCCATCCAGACCCTCACAGCCTCTAGGCACTGGGTCAGCACTGAAACAGCATTACCTGTGTGACCAGGGGTGGAGATGTATAACTGGGTATCATCTGCAAACTGATGATACTGCACCCCATACCATCAGATGTCCTCACCCAGTGGTTTCATGTAGATGTTGAAAAGGAGTGGCAAGAGACCTGAGCTCTAAGGCACCCCAACTGTAGGGGCCTAGGGCTGGATTTCTACCATTCCACCAACACTGACTGGTACCAGCCACAGAGGAAGGAGGAGAACTACAGCAAAACAGTGCCTCCCACTCCCAATCCCTGCAGTTGGTCTGGAAGAATATCATGATTGGTGGTATTGAAAGCCCCCAAGATCCAGGAGGATCACCTCCATCCCGAGTACTCCAAAGGTCATCCACAAGCATGACTAATGTTTCTGTACTATGCCCCAGACTGAACCCAGACTGAAAAGGGTCCAAATAATCACCCTTTTCAATTCCATTTGAATTGTGTGAACTTGTCTAGCATTTTCAGTACTGACTGATTTTGAAAAAAATGTACCTTGTACACCTATGAGGTTCTCATTCCTACTTGTTGGCACAGGTTTTCTTCTTTCTTGATGAGCAGGGTCCAGCATTGTGTTTAATACCCTATATACAAATGGCCTTAAAACTCTAATTGAAACTTCAGCAGTAACAATTTAGTGGATTTGTAAAAATATCTGCAGAATTTATTAACTTCGTTCTCTCTGGTGCTCTCATTGACAGCTATAACATATATAACTAGAGGGCCTAACGAAAAATGGATGCATATTTTTTTCTGTTTCATAAAAAAATCTTGATTCTTCAGTTTGTCTACTGTATATCTGAAAGATTTAAGTAATTGATATCCCATGTTCAGATCTGAAGCCCTTTCTTGTTCTCATAATTGTCTGTCTGTTGGGGAAGACCTAAATTTTCAACCATCTGTATTGTGTTAGTGGCTAGAGGCACAGAACCTCATTTGTTTAATTATTGTATTTGTGTTTTTGTATCTAGACCTCTTCTTGTACGTTAATTATTTCTTGTTAATTTGTAACTTCATTGAATGGCTCATTTTTTAGCTTAAAAAAGTGAGAATAAATAGATGCAACAAACAAGTTTGTTGTTTATTCGTTTAGTCGCTTCTGACTCTTCGTGACTTCATGGACCAGCCCACGCCAGAGCTTCCTGTCGGTCGTCAACACCCCCAGCTCCCCCAGGGACGGGTCCGTCACCTCTAGAATATCATCCATCCATCTTGCCTTTGGTCGGCCCCTCTTCCTTTTGCCTTCCACTCTCCCTAGCATCAGCATCTTCTCCAGGGTGTCCTATCTTCTCATTATGTGGCCAAAGTATTTCAGTTTGGCCTTTAATATCATTCCCTCAAGTGAGCAGTCTGGCTTTATTTCCTGGAGGATGGACTGGTTTGATCTTCTTGCAGTCCAAGGCACTCTCAGAATTTTCCTCCAACACCACAGTTCAAAAGCATCGATCTTTCTTCGCTCAGCCTTCCTTATGGTCCAGCTCTCGCAGCCATCTGTTACTACGGGGAACACCATTGCTTTAACTAAGCGGACCTTTGTTGTCAGCGTGATGTCTCTTCTCTTGACTATTTTACTGAGATTTGTCATTGCTCTTCTCCCAAGGATTAAGCGTCTTCTGATTTCCTGACTGCAGTCAGCATCTGCAGTAATCTTTGCACCTAGAAATACAAAGTCTTTCACTGCCTCTACATTTTCTCCATTTGCCAGTTATCAATCAAGCTGGTTGCCATAATCTTGGTTTTTTTGAGGTTTAGCTGCAAGCCAGCTTTTGCACTTTCTTCTTTCACCTTCATCATAAGGCTCCTCAGTTCCTCTTCACTTTCAGCCATCAAAGTGGTATCATCTGCAACAAACAAGTAATCCCTGAAAATCTGGAAAGTAAAACATTTGGGTGCCATGTGCAGGGTTGAGGAAGAATTAGACGAATATGCAAGTCATTCTCAAAAAGCTTCTGCTAAAAGCAGATCATATAACTGCTATGGAACTGTCCTATATTTAGAGCCCCTGAGGTGAACTGGTTAGAAATTTGCTGGAATTCATTGCATGACATACCTGCTCAGCTCTGTTGAATAGAGGTAATGGACCACATCTTCAGATTGCCAAGTTAGAGGAAGGTGGATTAGAAAACACATGAGTGAGCTGATGTCTGGGGAGATCCAAATTCAGAACCCAGTGAAATTATCTTCTTGAAGGAAAAGTGGAATATAAATGTAAAATGTTTTACAATAGCAAATACATATTTACCAAATCATGTACATTTCCTGTGCCTGTAATTGTGATGTATGTGAAAGTTGATAAATATGTTCACTACATGCAGTTTACAATTATATGAAAATGAGTTTGCAGGTACTTCTGGAAAGGACAATAAGCCCTCATTTATGTTTGTTTTTTTTAAATTCTGCAATGAGCTAGCTATGATACAGACAGCATTGCCATCTACTGGACAGAGTCATAACAGAATGGTTTAATGGTTTCCCATAATCACAGCTGAAATAAAGTGTTTTGAAATTAAAGTATAGGATTTGAATTTGTTATTAGCTCAATATTGTTGTAACTGTAAACATCCTAACAAATCTTAGAATAACTTTATTATATAATCATTGGTTGAATATTACTTCCAAGCAAATAATTGGATCATGATAAACCTAACATTGTATTAGTATTAAAAAATCAAAATGAAAACCAACATTTTAGAACACCAATGGGAGGATTTAAAAGAGCTATCTCAGTTTAGTAGCTTAAGAAGGAAACCATACTTTATGAGAAGTAAAACAGATAGCTGTTTTTACAACCTGCTCAATTGGAAGCAAAGTCCATTTGAGTGCAATGGGCCTACTTCCACCTAAAGGAGACTTTGTTAATATACAACCTTAATGTGTATCCCTCCCATTTACAATTAGCATGAGTTTTGGAGCTAGGAGAATTTTTCTAATGTGATTGAGCAATTTTACCATGTTGTACAATGAGCTTCCCAAATAATTCTTGGCAATTCCATCTCCTTGCAGTCAGCAAAACTCCACAGCAGAGTCATGGAGAAAGGGGTACTACAAGACCAGCAATTACAATGCAACAACATACTGTATTGGTGGAAGAGCATAAGCCATGTCCTCAGGTCCCTTATACTATCATAGGCTTCATTTGTATTTTACCAATCCATATTGGATAGGTTTTTGCTGCAGCTGTTGTCAGCACTAGACCATTCGAGCATTCACACAGTGACAGTCAGGAGCCTGGGATCCTTTAACTGTTTAATGAAGCGAAATGACTAGGACAGAAGTAAAGCTGTGAATGGAGAATTCCCACTAAAACATACATTTAAAACTACATTCCCTTGATTGCCTTTCTTTCCCACAAAAGTATGTCACCCCCCTTCCCATCCAGGTGGTGTTGCTGGTGTATCTCTACTGACCTGCCTTGATGTGAACCACCATAAATCTGTAGCCATAATAATGCAATTCACACTCCAACCCAACACCCACTCCCATCTGGTGACAGAGAGTCTGCCCCATTGATAAGGAAGTAATGGAAGATGCTCCGATAAGGGGTTCTGTGAAACTTTTGATCGGAGGAATCTTACATATCAACCCCCCCCCCCGCCCAGAAAAAACAATACAAAAAAAAAACCCAACAAGGAAAAGAATGGATAGGGTGGGGAAAAATTGTTAGTAAGGGGAGGGTTTGGAAGGATACCTGAAATGAAATTTCTTTGTTAAGAGAGGTGTGTTTACATGACATGCATCAACCCACTCAGGATCTAGAAAGTGTTTCCATTTTATCAAATACTGCTATGTTTTGCAATGAAAACGAGAGTCCAGGATTTCTTTGACTTCAAAATGTTGATGGCCATCAGTCATGATGGGTGGAGGGGTTGGTACAGGTTGGTGCCACTTAGAATGGTCCGGATGGTCTGGTTTAAGCAAGCTGCAATGAAAAACAGTATGAAGTCGCTTAAGAGTTGAAGGCAGTTGCAACTGTACAGTTGCTGGGTTAATGATTCTAACAATGGGAAAAGGTCCAACAAATTTAAGGCCTAACTTTTTAGAAGGTTGCTGAGATCAAAGGAATTTTGTAGAAAGGTAAACTAAATCGCCCACTTTCATTTTCCATTCTGGGTGCCTGTGGCGGTCAGCAAATCTTTTATATGTGTCATGGGCATGATCCAGGGCTTGATGAATGGTCGGCCAGTCTGTGGTGATCTGAGTAGCCCAATCAGCAACTGAAGAATCAGGAAGAGATTGGAGCTGAAGTTCAGGAATTGGAACAAAGTCCTGGCCATAGACAGTGCGGAAAGGCGAAAACCCAGTGCTTTGATGAACCACATTGTTGTAAGCAACCCCAGCAAAGGGGAGGAGATCAACCCAATCATCCTGCTGAAAGCTAATGTAACAACGTAGGAATTGCTTGAGAGTAGATTGAGCTCGTTCAGTCGCCCCATCTGTCTGAGGATGGCTAGACAAGCTAAGGGATTGTTGCACTCCAATTAATTTTAAAAATGCATGCCAAAATTTAGCAGTGAAGTGGATGCCGTGATCTGAGATCACACAGTCGGGACATCCGTGGATCCTATAGATGTGTGTCAAAAACAATTTTGCGAGTTTTGGGGTGGTAGGGATCTTGGCACAAGGAATGAAGTGTGCCTGTTTTGAAAATAGGTCAATAACAATCCAAATCACTGTCTTATTTTTACTCTCTGGCAAGTCCACAATATAATCCATGGCTATTTCCTTCCATGGGGCTTTGGGGGAGGCAACAGGTTGTAAAAGTCCTTGTGGCTTCCCCCCCTTCCTTTTTGCTTGGGCGCAGACGTGGCAGGTTTGCACGTCAGAGCGAAGGGAGGGCCACCAAAATTGCCACCTGATCAAGTGCAGAGTTTTGGTGAAGGCAAAATGCCCTGAAGATTTACTGTCATGGGAACGGTGCAGAATGGTTTTGTGCAAAGATTCAGGAACATAGATTTTGCTGTTGCAATACCAGATGTTGTCAATTTCAGTCAATTGGGCTTTGTTACATTGTAGCCAAGGATCCTTAGGGAGTGCCTGAAGCAGTTCCTCTTTCAGGTCTGCCTGCACTTTCACTTGCAGGAAAGTGAACTTGCTGGAGAGGTACGCACATGGGCGAGGGAAACTGTTCTCATCCTTTTGAATCAAAACGGCCCCTACTGCAGAGTCAGAGGCATCTGCCTGCCGTTTGATCAATATCAAAAAATATCTCATAGGGCAAGTCTGAAAAATAGATGAGAGAAAGAACAAGAAAAAATGTTTGAGTGAATGAAGCAGCCACACAGTTACTCTAACAGATTCAAACCAGTTGGTTCCAACAATGTAGTGGAGGCTAGAGTATAGGAGGGTTGTCAGCCCTTCAAGGTAGTCCAGACAAGAAGCACATCAATGAATACTAGCTCTATCTTTATTGTAAGGTTATATTAACAGAACTTTGCAAGTCTGAAAGGACTTCTCCTCTCCTTTTACTTTCCAGAAAACTAGGGAGGGTCTCTTCTGAGATGCTTCCCACCGCGCTTTTGCTTCTGTGGGCTGAGATACCTTTTGCATGATGGTTGTCTAGGCTGTGGCTCTTCCTCCTGTCTCCCAAGGTCATTCCCACATACCATTACAAGGATGGAGAGCAAGGATCTAAGACAGCCACATCATCTCTTCCTAGGCTCACTTGCAAGGCAGGTTGCAGCATTTCCTCTTCCCCTCCCCCTCCCTACTGATTTCTACCATCCCCCCCCTTTGTGTGTGTGAATGTTTCTCCCAGCGGAAGGGCATCAGACTCAAGCTGAAAGCCTGGCTGCTGCTGCTTCATGCTTGAGATGCTGGGAAAACAGCTTCAGAGGTGTTTCCTGAATGCCAGCTTTTTGCCCTTTTCATCACCAGAGCACTGACAGCAGGAAATCAATAGCTGTAGATTGTTCTGGCCAGGAAGGAGAACAATACAAAGCCCTACACCCTCTGGGATGTTTTCCCATAGATCATCAGCAACAGGGTTTCAAGCATGTAAAATGAGGCTGGAGGATGCATTCATTCTGATGTTGAGAAACTCTCCACTTTGATTTGTTTGCTGATGCTCTGAGGACTGACTTAGCATTTCAAACCATCATTTGCTGGGAAGTCAAATACCTTCACCCCTGAAATGAGGTACAGATCAATGGGCAAATAGCTGCATACATGCAATCAGCACAGAGAATATATGACACATGTCAATAGAGAGTGGACAATTGCCAGTACAAAACAGATCAATAGGTGGCTTGTATGTCACATCTTCCTGAATTTACATTTTTTTCAAATTTAGATCCTGTTTGTTTATTATATTTATATCTGACTTTTCCTTCAGGAGCTCAAAGGGGCTTACAGGAGTCTCCCCTGCATTTTAATCTTACCAACAACAAGGAGGTAGACTCTGCAAAGGGATCATCAATGGTCCCAAATACCAGGGAGCTTCATGGTTAAAAGATGTTATGGTCTACTCTGATTCCTCAGTGGTAGAAGCTGAAAGGCCAGATCCATCAAGCTGTCAGCCTCTGGAGCCAGCCAGCAGTCTACCCCCTGACCAAGCAGACAAATCGGCAAGAACAGGTGAGGACAGACTTAGATGATGAAGGACCAGATCCTGGCAGGGCACCAAGAAGTGCTAACAGCTTCAGAGAGCAGAGCAAAGGTGATTTGCTCAGCTACTCAAGAAGCAAACAAGGTAAGTCCTTTTCCTGAATCCCACCAGCAGCTGGGGCTACTTAGGAGCAGCTACCAGATCTGGCTCTGTGCTGGAAACAACCTTCAACCTCAGACCTATATTTCTTGCTTCTTGGACTCTCAGCTTTACCTTTGTGTAGAAGGCAGAGGGAATGGCCTTGAAGGATGGGAAGGACAGCAACTACCAAGGCAAGCGATCAGACAAGTGCGGCTTGAGTCCATTCCAAGAAACTAACTTGAAAAAACTTCTCAGGCAGGCCCCTCTCTAATTCACATGAAGATAAAGTGAGGGAGGGGGGAAGCACATTCAGACTTGTAACATTCTGTTACTATAGCTCTTCCAATAAAAGTAATTTTAGACCTACAGTATGTGGCCTTGGTGTCTTAGTCTGATCTATGTCTTAGGGCTGTCAGCTTGTGAAATTCTGTGGCATTTGATTCATGGATTGACATGGACTATTTTTGTTTCTCTGCCACTACTTTGCCCCATTTCCCCAAACCTGTGCTGTGTTGGCTACCCACCTTCTAGCCTCATCTCGTCTATTACCGCTACAGCTCTGGACTACTCTCTTCCCCTAGCACGACATCCCAGTTACACAGCAAGAACTTGCTTCCCCTGTATTTCTCCTTTTGCATGTGTATGACCATGCAGCCAGGCATTCTACTGGCCCTTGTGTTTGCTGAAGTGCTGTGGCGTGTTTGCTGAGTTTAAAGCAGGACAAAGGGGGATTTGAACCTTATTCTTCCCTACCATAACCACACAGCCATAACCACACCATACACATTCTATAACATAACCCCATAGCATAACCCCCCCACCCCCCCTGTCTTGTTATCAGGCCACTTTATAGATGGCATGGGATTATGAGCTTTAATCCATCATTGAAATAGCAGCCAACGTGATTTTCTAAGGTACCAACAGTTATGTCTTAAAATAATTCCATTTTCAATTTTTGAATGTGTCCACATTACAGTGTATTACGATGTGAAAGGTAAAGCCTTTTATCTAAGCTTGATACAGCCTGACCTCAGATTCCATCAGAGTGGCCAGCAGCCTTCCACTTTTCTGCGGTAGAGGAGCATTTTGTAACAGCGGTGAAGTGTTCAGTGGACCTTGCTCTTGTGCAAACAAAACTGAATTGGTGGTGACAAATTCACCCTTGGTGTAGCATGCGTGACTTTTCTGCATTTACAGAAGGAACAGTTTTGATGCATGAAAGCTGAAAAGCATGATGTTGACCAAGATTTAAAAACCAAGCTAGGGTTTTGTAACGGCAGGTTGTAAACATGTTTGGCTAAAGTATCCATTCAAAAAGAAGAAATAACTTGTGGACGTATTTTTAATGAAGTCAGATGGATTTCGGGGAAATATCCACATTTCCCAATGTGTTTTTAAACACTGGAAATAGAAACACTGAATATCACATGTAAAAATCTCACTGTATCACAGTTGCCTACATCAGAAACCATAATCGAGTTAAAGATATTCTGGTGGTAACTAAAATCTCAAGAGAAAAACTGGCTATCATTTTAAAAAGCTATCACTGGGTAGAATTAGTTGTCCAAAATATTAAGAAGCCCCAAATAAAACAAAACACAAACTTAATTTTAAATAGACACTAGAATTTTACTGTATAGGAAACCTCCCTCCCAAGGTTCAGGTAAGCCCAGCACCACCAGCCTTTTTTAAGGCATTGAAGACCTGGTTCTTTCCTTGGGCAGTGGGGCAGGATGCTGGGTAAGCCTGTCTTTGGGGAAGTGATTGTGTGGAGTCTGAGTCACCCAGAGTGCAATGAGTTGATTTAATATTTTTAAAATTATTATTATTTACTGATTTCTTTTAAACAGGCTATTAGCTGTCCAGAGTTGCATGGTGAGTAGGTAGCCATATAAATTGAATGAAATAATGAATTAATATTCTGTGGAGACTGGTGTTGGATGGTTCTTCATGAGTAGAAAGGCTTTGGGGAGGCAGGTATGATGCCATTATTTCATTTTAAATATTTGATGTAGATCTTTTTGCAAAAAATCAAAAGCAGCTGAGAGGAGTGGAGTGAAAGACTTGCTTATCTAGGATAATATTTTCTATTGAAGACTTGCTTGCCACTCTTATCTGGAACAGTAATTTATTTTTAAAACCTTTCATTCATTAAAATCTTTTGTTTCATTATTCAAATCAAGTGCCTTGCTTCTTAAACCTTACTTTGCAGATTTGCATCAGAGCTGAAGTCAAGCTCTTTTCTTATTCAGAACAGCATTTTATTTTCAGAATTGTATAGTTTGCTTATGGCCAAACAGAAAGCCAAAACATTAGGAAAGTACATCCAGTTCCTTCTCTTCTGCAGAGCAGTGGATTTGCAAAACCTTATGGGAAAGGAAATATGTGATACCTACTCTTGTGATTTTTCAGTATCCCATGGTGGGATTTATGGTGAAAAGAGACATATAAATAATTGTCATGCATAGGGAAAAGCTAGAAAGTCAAATGAATTTAAAACTCACCTGAGCACTTGTAAGAATTTGATCTATTTCACACAGACCAATGACAAAGCAGTGAACACAGAACTACTTTTACAAAGTTACTTTTGATTATAATCACAGCACCACAATTGGCCATGTGTTATGAATGGTTATTTCAGTAAACTGATTGGCAGAATTTTTCCAGACAATAAAGTGACTAAGAAATATGCCTGTGGGTGCACCAAAGCTAGCTTTGCTACATGGCTTTGGGCTTAGGTGAAGACTTCTTCCTCCAGTTACTAATATTTTGTTTTGCTGAATCTCTCTCTAGGGTTTGAGAGACAGAGGCCATTTCCATACTAGAAGCTTGTAGCATCTTCATGGCATCACGTGGCCACCACTGCACCAATATAAAGCTTGCCCTCAACATTGTTGCTTTGAATAAACAATGGTGGGTTGACTCTAGAAGATGCTCTAAGGTGCTAGTGGGGGAATGACCAGAATGCATGCCAGAACCGTGTCCCTGTTTCTGACTCTGAGGGGTTAGCAGGTGTGGATGCATTGGGACAATGGTACAGTCATTCTGTCTGGGAAATTTGAGGAGATATAGTCCTAACCTATGTGGAAGGTGTCAAATTAGGAAAAGCTGCCCTAAAAAGGACTTGTCCTTTATTCATTCTTTCTCTGTCCAATATGGAAGGTATTTGGATGTGTTTCCAGCCACATACTCAGCTTATGTGAAGCAATGGTATAGTATGAATATTTGCCTTAAACCTCATTTAACCTTTCAGCAGGTCCAAAGCAGCCTCAAAGCTGCATCTCAGATAAATTCCAGGGCCCCTATAATATGTTGTGAGCTGGTCCTGAAGCTAACATGTTATTTAAGGGGAGTGAAGAGAAAGTTGGGGAAGAAGGAAATATCTGACTTCAAAGGCATTTTGCATGATCCAGTTTTCATTCTTTTTCTCACCTTCCTAATACCTCACACATCATTTCAAATTAACCTTTGCTTGCCTTCACTTCTGCTAACCTTAAAACAAGAATGGAACATCATGAGGTGAGCAATGTTGGGCATGTCATTTGACCAATTGTTGTTGTTGTTGTTTAGTTGATAAGTTGTGACCAACTCTTCGTGACCCCATGGACCATAGCACACCAGGCCTTCCTGTCCTCCACTGTCTAGGAGAGTTCAAATCTGCGTGATGGATCAGTGTTGAAGCAAGCATCAAGCAAGCGTTCCTATTGTGATAAAAGTGCATGGAATCATTTTCAGTTTTCATCCAGTTAAGTGATTCACGATTTTAATTTTCTATCAGGGTTATTGATTGCTGAAGTTACACCTGAGCTGAGCCTTTGCTGTGCTGAGTAATGAAGTGGCCCAAGACCTTCCCTTTCCCAGAAAACATCTATAAATAGCTGGCTAGAGCAATGCCTGCAGAAGTGGCCAAATACAGTTTGGGAGAGCCATTTTGAAGAAACAGGCATGTCTTTCTTCCTCCATGAAGAAAGTGACAGCCCAGAAATACCTGTTGGATGTTCAATGCTACATTTGCGCCTATGGTTAAGTGGTTTCTCAGCAAATATATACAAATACCGCACATACCAATATGTCTAAAGTGACTTCGGTCCAAAGGAAACCAAGCCTCATGTTGCTTCCCTGAACTTTTCTTATTGCTCAGAAAGATGTTATGAGGATGACAAGACTGCAGTTTCTTACAGTGCACATTGGACATTTCTGGATGGTAGTTACCATGAAGTACATCTGGTTAGAGAGCCAGTTTGGTGTAGTGGTTAAGGCATCAGGCTAGAAACCAGGAGACTGTGAGTTCTAGTCCTGCCTTAGGCACAAAGCCAGCTGGGTAACCTTGGGCCAGTCACTCTCTCTCAGCCCCGGGAAGGAGGCAATGGCAAACCACTTCTGAAATCTTGCCAAGAAAACTGCAGGGACTTGTCCAGGCAGTCTCTGAGAACCAGACACAATTGAATGGATTAAAAAAAAGATCTGGTTAAATAGTGACCCATTCCCAGCCTGAGCCATCCTTTGCCTCCTGCTATGAATTTTTGAATTGGGACACCATCAGTGGAATGAGCTAGGTATCTTCTTTGCAGAGTCCTGGATATATGATACAAAAATCTTTGTTATTCTCAGATAAGTCTCTTACCAAAAGCAAACAAAAGGAAAAGCTACACATTCCAGTTGGTCTTTTTGCATGGTAGAGCTTGAGAAAGCAGCGCTACAATTGTTGATTATTTTGCATGTCAGTGCAATCAGTTTTGCCTTTGGGAAAAGTGCCATTTATATTTATAGAAGATACACAAAGATTCTGGCAAAAATCCATCCTCATGTCTGCAGAGTAAAAGCTTTATTTATTTTGAGAATACGGTTATTTAATTTTTGCCTAAACATAATGTCATATAAACTGAAGAGCTGTGCAGCATTGCACATAATTTAATGCTATGAAACTACCCAGTTCTCTAGGTGAATATTTTCTTAGCAAGTACAATGGAGCATCAGACTTGTACTGAACTGGAGTTGACGGAACTCAGCTCACACACAAACATTATTTTGAAAAGAAAATTAGGGGCAAGGAAAGGTAAATCAGGGGTGATAGGAATCCCTTGGTTCTGCTCACTCCAGAAATAGTTCGGCAGAAACATGTTTTCATTCTACCATCCATTAGAAACTTTGGAGTAAAAGTCAGAATCCAGATTGGAATTCAGTATAAATCAAATGTATAGTTTTTGCTACACCTCACCATGCATGAATACAGTCTGTCTTCAGAACAAAGTCAATGACTGAAGTCGCCAGATGTGAACTGATTATACACACACACACATACATACAGTGTGTTTATATATCGGGGGAGATGGGTGGTAATATAAATTAAATTATATATATACACACACACACACACAGTGTGTGTATGTGTATGTGTGTATGTGTGTGTATATATATATATATAATTTTCTTCAAATTTATATCTTTATCGAAGAAATTTTGAACAAAGTAAAAACCATAAAAGAAAATAAAGATAATAAAGAAAAACAGTAAATAGTGAAAAAGGAAAATAGAAAAAGAAAAAAGGAAAAGAAAAGAAAAGAAAAGAAAAGAAAGGAAAAAAGAAAGGAAAAGAAAAGATTATACAGAAGCGGCTTCCAATCTTCTTGACAGTGGTTATAAATACGTTTATATATTGCCCTCTCTAAAGTTATATCATAATTTCCTTCTTTCTATTCTTTCTAATCTTCAAACCAATAGATCACAAGTTAATTTTTCTCTGTTTTCAGCAAAAAGTCAATAAGGGGTTTCCAGTCACTGATAAATGTAGTTGTTGATCTTTCTCTAATCCAACAAGTTAATTTTGCAAAATACCGCTACATTTTTTATCAAGGAATTCCTCTAGCAGTTCTGTAGTAGCCACATGCAAATGGTTCCCTGCCACAAACACAGATCTGCAATGTGATACTTGGATGTCACCATCTTCTATCCTCTGTGGAATGGTGGAAACAATCAGCAGCTGATAAATTTAAATAGTGCGTATCGGAATTGTGCATTAGAGCTAGACTTCTCAGCTGATAGAGCTGTAAGGTCTTTAACTTTGTGACCCTTACTGCTTAGTGTAAAATAATATACTGATGGAACAACAGGACCAATCTATGTTCTTTGCATTTAACAAGGTGAGCAAGCAACCCACCCCTCCCTTTCCCCACATTATGGACTTTTTGTGGCAAGACAAACACAATCAGCCCAGCCAGGCATTGTGTTGTCAGCCGGCTGAGAAACAAGGAGGATGGGAATGATGACAACAAGGTAGCTTGGCATCTTGGCTCCAGGAAAATTCCAGGGCTGCAGAAGAAATGCAGAAAAATCTGTCTCTGCAGCATTTCCTCCGGAGCAGTAAATGAGACAAAAGATTAATTCAACTTTCCAAGCCCCATAAGAATGTGGGGACTAATGGGGCAAGGCCTATATGAGTGCTTCACTCACACGTGGAAGGAGCCTAATATATAATGTGTTTTGGTTGGTTGTGGCTTAGTGCAATGCAAGAGCAAAATCAGTATAGTTCACAAACCATTGTTTAAAGCTTAGCATTGAGAATAAATCCAATAGCTGGGTTGGTACAAATCAAAGAAACCATGGGTCTTAAATAAACCATGAATTAATGCAATCTGTGAACTCACCCAAACTTGTTTAGCTTGTTAGGCAAGTTCTGAAATCAGTTGACTCAATTGCAATATCCAGGCTTTGAGAAAGGTTGCCCACATGAACAGTGGGCCTTGAGAATCCACTGAACCTAGTTGCTCTGTCATACAGCAGCCAGGGTAGGGGCACCATATCAGAGTTACAGAAACTTTGGCAGATGTGGAGCTGGTGTTGGTTTCTGGAGCTTCCCAAACCCTATTGCTGAATTTTGATAACAAGGTGCAAAAAGTCAGTTTTGATCTTTTTTGTAACCAAAAAGGATGGGAGATGGGTGAGGTAAGCTATAGCAGCTTAAGGCCCCTATAAAATATATCTAACCAAACTTCCTTTCTTCCACAGGCAATGTTGCTTTGTTCTTTGGGGAAATTTTTCATCTCATATTTCTACTGAGGGAAATAATATGTGTATATAACATGTCACTGTAACAAGAAGAATGAGCAGTTTAAGATGAGTAATTTCAGCACCCTCACGGCCATATACAAATATGAGGAATGATAACTTCAAAGAAGATTTCAGATAATTAAAAGAATAATGGAGGCCAACTCTTTGTCTGCAATAAAGAAAAGAGCCTGATAATGTACAGGAAATTCTAGACAGGAAACATATCAGCTACATTTGGAAGTTTGTACACAGCTTCGTAAAATGTGGTTGGATATTTGCAGAAGCCTGGATAAAATGATTTATGAACCCATGGAAGAACATCTGAACACAACTCTTGGAAAAAATGAGGGCATTGGAGATTGGAATTTTAAAATACACATGCAGTACTTACATACATCTGGTAGTAAAGAGTGTATTTTTCTCAGCTCAGTTCAGAATACAGAATCAGCTGTCTTTCCTGGAACTTAATGCTGGCTCATAAATTTTGACAACATTCTTCTGCAAGTGCTTTATATAACCCCTTGGAATTAGACCTGAGAGACACTTGGAAATGTTGCTGACTGAGAAATCCCTGAAACTCAAGTCATGAACTAGGTGACTGCAATGGTCTGGGGTAGCCACAGGCACATGAGCTTACTCCTCATACTACTTTGGCTATCAAGCTTCTGCTTTACTTTCATGTTATACATTTGGTTCAGCACTGTGTATATGACAGAAGGGTAGATTACAAACGAGGCTCAAATCAGGATTCGGTATCCTGAAAAGGGTATCAACAAAACATTTCCCAGGTTTGTACGTAACAAAACTAGGGCTAGCAGATCTGGGCTATAAAGATCAGGGCAGCCACTAAGTGGCAACCAGTGGTGGCTTCAGGATGGGCAAAAGATCTTACATTTGTGGGACCACTTCTTTTGCATGTTGTTGTTGTTTATTCGTTTAGTCGCTTCCAACTCTTCGTGACTTCATGGACCAGCCCACGCCAGAGCTTCCTGTCGGTCGTCAACACCCCCAGCTCCCCCAGAGACAAGTCCGTCACCTCTAGAATATCATCCATCCACCTTGCCCTTGGTCGGCCCCTCTTCCTTTTGCCTTCCACTCTCCCTAGCATCAACATCTTCTCCAGGCTGTCCTGTCTTCTCATTATGTGGCCAAAGTATTTCAGTTTGGCCTTTAATATCGTTCCCTCAAGTGAGCAGTCTGGCTTTATTTCCTGGAGGATGGACTGGTTTGATCTTCTTGCAGTCCAAGGTACTCTCAGGATGTTCCTCCAACACCACAGTTCAAAAGCATCTATCTTCCTTCTCTCAACCTTCCGTATGGTCCAGCTCTCGCAGCCATATGTTACTACGGGGAACACCATTGCTTTAACTAAGCGGACCTTTGTTGTCAGTGTGATGTCTCTGCTCTTAACTATTTTATCGAGATTTGTCATTGCTCTTCTCCCAAGGATTAAGCGTCTTCTGATTTCCTGACTGCAGTCAGCATCTGCAGTAATCTTTGCACCTAGGATTACAAAGTTTTTCACTGCTTCTACATTTTCTCCCTCTATTTGCCAGTTATCAATCAAGCTGGTTGCCATAATCTTGGTTTTTTTGAGGTTTAGCTGCAAGCCAGCTTTTGCACTTTCTTCTTTCACCTTCATCATATCTTTTGCATAATTGCAATAAATAGAAAAGGAAAGCTAAGATGAATTATTTGCTGGCTTCTTCCCCTTAGCCAGCAGCTAATTGCATCAATGTATTTGTATGATATCTGATGCAGCCTAATTTTAGAAGGGAAAGCCCCAATCATTTTTTTCCAGATCAACCAGATGGCATCATATAATTATCAGTCTGGGGCAACAAAGTAGAAGCAACAAGGGAATCAGAGGAAACAAGCTGCAAGGTACTATAGATAAATATCACTGGTACTCAAAAGAGGAAAAGTACAGTTCCTGACACAAGAATCCGAAGATGCAGGTGCGGGGTCTTTTGCTGAACTTGTTCATCATAACTACAGCCTTGAAGAGGAGAATGATATGTCACAGATACATCAGGCTGATCAAAGTTCACCTGACAGTGAATTTGTTAGGACCACATTAACCCCAGACCTTGCAGTGTGCCCAAAGCATCTATCACAACCGAAAAGAGACTTAGTCCACTTACAGGGGAAAAAATTCATGAGGAAGATAAAGTACCAAATGGCAGAAGGTTTACATCAAGTAGCTTCTTCAAAATTCTGAAGAATAGGGAGAGGGTTGAACACAATTGGTTTGTATATTTGATCTGAATGATTCTGTTTACTGTTTCTGCTGTAAATAGTTAGTATAAAATGGAGTCATCAATGGAAGCATTTAGTGGACAGTCTTAAAACTCATGAATCATTGGATGGTCATATGCATTGCATGAAGCAGTGGTAAGAGTGAAAAGACAGTGTCTCTTGATTGTGGTGGGCAAAACTAAAACTAAATCAAGGTAAAAACAATTGTTGAGGCATTAGAGCAATTTCAATTGCAACAAGAAACGGAGAAGAACACTTAAGCATTTGCAAGCCATCATTTAAAGTCTTTGCTGAGCAAATTTAGTGCTATAGGGGATTATAATGCTGGGCTTGAGGAATCCAAGGCTGGAGTTTAAATCGCTGGAGGAAACATTAACAATCTCAGATATGCAGATGATACCACTTTGATGGCTGAAAGTGAAGAGGAACTGAGGAGCCTTATGATGAAGGTGAAAGAAGAAAGTGCAAAAGCTGGCTTGCAGCTAAACCTCAAAAAAACCAAGATTATGGCAACCAGCTTGATTGATAACTGGCAAATAGAGGGAGAAAATGTAGAGGCAGTGAAAGACTTTGTATTTCTAGGTGCAAAGATTACTGCAGATGCTGACTGCAGTCAGGAAATCAGAAGACGCTTAATCCTTGGGAGAAGAGCAATGACAAATCTCGATAAAATAGTTAAGAGCAGAGACATCACACTGACAACAAAGGCCCGCATAGTTAACGCAATGGTGTTCCCCGTAGTAACATATGGCTACGAGAGCTGGACCATAAGGAAGGCTGAGCGAAGGAAGATAGATGTTTTTGAACTGTGGTGTTGGAGGAAAATTCTGAGAGTGCCTTGGACTGCAAGAAGATCAAACCAGTCCATCCTCCAGGAAATAAAGCCAGACTGCTCACTTGAGGGAATGATATTAAAGGCAAAACTGAAATACTTTGGCCACATAATGAGAAGACAGGACACCCTGGAGAAGATGCTGATGCTAGGGAGAGTGGAAGGCAAAAGGAAGAGGGGCTGACCAAGGGCAAGATGGATGGATGATAGTCTAGAGGTGACGGACTCGTCCCTGGGGGAGCTGGGGGTGTTGACGACCAACAGGAAGCTCTGGTGTGGGCTGGTCCATGAAGTCACAAAGAGTCCGAAGCGACTAAACGAATAAACAACAACCACTCAATAAATTTATGGAACCTATTTGAATAACTGCACATTTCAATTGCATACAGCATATATACTTGTATGACCATATTAACTTATACATAATTTATTTTATAAAGAAACAAAATAACTTTATATATTTAAAGATGTAAGGAAAAAGCCTGCTGTTCCTACTTCAATTTCTCTACTATTTTGTTTTTGTTTTTTAATGGGAAAGAAGGAAAAGCTAGCCCCCTTTAGTTGTTGTTTTTATTGTTGTTACTTCAAACGTTTTGGAAATGTTACATTTCTAGATTGAATTGAATTGTAAGTAAGGCCACTGGTTTTCAGAGGTGAAATGAGGTTTCTGCATAAATCTGATGGGATGAAAACTGCTGAGCATAACACAAATATTTTAAAACAATATTTAGTTTTATAAATTCTTTCCCATTTTTCCTGCATATAATTGTATTAACTCAATGAGAAAAAAAGCTGTGAATGTTTATTTAAAGATCGTATCTGTAAGGAAACAAGGGGTTAGGAGTCATATGTGAGAAGCTTTTTACAGAAATTCTTCATTTCTTGGGTAGGACTTCAATACAACTTTCTGACTACACTTTCTATGGTCTAAACCGCTGGGGTTTTCTCCTCAGGATACCTATTCTGGATTTTTCTTTACGGGAAATTAGTATCTGCAATGGCAATGAAAATTCTACACATCTTCAGTTTACTGTACAAGATATAAGGACTAAAATAATAGAAGAAATTATCCAGAAAGGGAAATTAAATGAGGGCTGTGCTTTAAAAGTACTTCTCCATTAGATGTCACTACAACCCAGCACTCAACTGCAGGACAGACCGGCACCATGGGAAGAAATAAAGTTTGATAAAGGATCATTTGAAAAAGGCATAATGTCATAGTTGGAATCACAAAAGCTCTTAAACCAAACTTTTGGCCATTAAATGGAGGTAGAACTGTTACTTCTGACTGAATAAAATGGCTTATGCACACTGAACTGACTTATTGATTTATTTTTTAAAATGTATGGATTACATTCCAAGTCAAGCAGATTTCTGAGGTGCATACTATAAACTTCAGTAATAAAATAAAGCAGTCTAAAAATACGGACTCTACATTTAAAGACAAAGACAAAAAGCAACTACTTACATTAAAAATGTGTGGAAAGATATTGACAAAATATTCATATAGTGAAAGAAAGAAAAAACTCTGACACCCTAACTGGGTTTTCTAAAAAAAAGAACAAAGCAGTTTTCACCTAACTATTGAACTCCAAGAAAAGAACAATCCTATAGACTTCTGTTGACAAAAATATTTAATTGCAACAGGACACGTTGCTACAGGATTGGGGTATAAGACTGGCTACAAATGCTGGGGGGTGGGGGTTGAGGGTGAGGGCAATATAGCTTTAGCAGACTTATAAGTAGGAACTGATTTGTAAGTTACATCGGCCCGGATGGCTTTGAATTAGTCATGGAGGCAAATAGGAAGTCAATGCTGTAGAGGGCAGAGGGCATTGCTTGAGAGAAAGGAGGAAGTGCTTCTACCAAGGCAATGATCAGATAAAAGGGGCCTGAGTCCAGGGCAAGAACATAACATGAGTAAATGTCTCAGACCAGCCCCTCCCTATTCCACATGAAGATGGAGGGAGGGGGAAATGCATTCAGACCTGCAAGATTCTGTTTCTATAGCTTTACAATAAAAGTAGAATTTGACCTACCAGGCTTTGGTTTCCTTGAAGGGCTGACAATGCTGAGGACTAAATGAGAACATCTCCCACAGTAGGTCCTTGCAGTGATGTATTTAGTAGCTAAGTTTGTCAGACAACGGGAGAACAAGTATCCTGGTCAATTTGGGGAGCTTTCCCACCATCTTTTTCTGTCTGCATTCCCAATTACATGATTTTTTTACTTTCTCATTTGAAATGCTTTTCATGTGCTACTGTATACAATAGCAGACACTGATATGGGTGACTTGAGCTATATTGCACTGCTGAGTTTGCTTGCTTGAGTTACCTGCTCTGTAAGCTGTTGGAGTTCTTGTTTCGTACCTGCAATACAAGTGAAGCCAGGAGTTAAGCTGATAATAATTAATAGGTATCATATGGAAAAGGCATAAAATTTTGGATTTCCAGGAAAGAAATGGCAAACTAAACAGAGCTGATGACTGTGGCGGAATGAAGAGCCGGTGAATAAACCTGCTCTTCATAATTCCCCTCCAGACAAGGAAAGGACTTGAGGTCACCCACAAGTTCTCCAGACAGTTGCTCCTTGTGAGGAGACCACAAGACAGGGGTCTCTGGAGGGTTTAGAGCTCTGGGAAATGTGGAAATAGCCATCTTGCACAAACCATGGTCAGCACCTTTCAAAGGACACTGGGTTCACATATTTCCTTTTCTAGTCACTTTTAGAAATTGCTTGTTAATGCTTTTCAGCTATTAGGAATCTTTGGATCAACAAGTCTGAAAACACCGGGTGGGTTCCCTTCAATCCTTAGCGAAAGAAGTTTTAAATACAAGTTTAAGGACTTTAAAAAATTATATATATTTTTGGAATAAACAGCAAAAAGGTGATAAGAACCTTGATTTTGGAAAGTTAAAAACAGACTAAGGATCCAAATGGATTTGAAATAAGGTTTTGGAATTAATTATAAGAATCCTTCCCATGGGAAAATGCTGTTGTTTTGAATTCTTTAAAAAAAATGATAGGATGGGACTTTGAAGGTTGGACACTAGAGGGAACCAGAAGGAACTAAAGATTACAATTAAAGGAGAAGAACACTTAAATTTGACTTATTAATACAGAATGAAGCAAAATATTTTAACACTGGACATACTGAAGGATATTTTTGAACAGTGGACCCAGAAGTTAATTTTAAGAGTGTCTGCCTCTATAGATAGATTGTGTTTAAAAGATGTTATGGAAGAGGAACACGTTTTACCTGACAAGTCTGAGACTGATCTGAAAGTGGATCTAAAAATGATAGGCTATAAGAATGATATGGAAAAAGATGCTACACTGGACATAGGATATACAAAAGAAACCAGCTGATGTCTTAATAATTAAAAGGGATATAGAAATAACAAACCAAGAGGGTAACCTGGATAATTTTCCTATATTGGATTAACAAAAGAGACTTGTTAAAGCTTTGAAGAATTTTGTCAGAAGGGACAAAGTAAAAATGAAAAGAAATCAAGTTCTAGGACATTATTTGAAGGGACTAAAGATCAAGATTGTTAAAAGTAAAAGGAAGGAATATAAAGTTGGTTTATTTGATCAAGGTTAAAATAGACATGTTGTTCTCTGGTAACCCTTAATGGACTTTTGCTGATCAGGACTGAAATGATGAGTTTTTAAGGATTTGTTTATAGATAAGAGATGAGCTATGGGAAGAAGAGATCATTTGTTGTATTTTAAGAGAAGGTGATGTCACTAAAATTGTTTATACTTGTGATGAAGGGGGAAGTTATTTCTTTATATATTTTCTTTTCCTTTACTATATTCTTATTTTTTCTTTTCTATTTTTCTTTCTATTTTTTCTTTTCTACACCTATTTTTTATTTTTATTCTTTTTTTAGTTTTTATTAGTTTTTATCCATGATCCATGACAGTAATTATGCCCTTGATGATGTGCCTAATGCAGAGAATGCCATTTGCTTCTATTGAATTTTATTTACTGTGTTAATTTCGGCCCCCTTGTCATTCTGTGTTAATTTCGGAGTCTTATCTAACCCTCCCAAGTCTGTGCCATCTGTAATGCTGGTAAAAAGGCCTCCATTCTTTCATCTTGAGTCATTGATCAAATGGCTGAGATGTAGAAGGCCCTGGGTAAAGCTCTGTGGAAACTCACTCAAGTCCTCTCTTCAGTTTGGTGAATACAATTAATAAACACTCATTGAGGAATGGTTTTCAGACAGGTATGTCTGCCTGACAGTATCATTAGCCATCCTGCCCTTGATCACTGTGTTGTGGAGGTTCCAAAAACTGCAGAGTAGACTGCACTCCTGAGGATAAGTGGGAATGATGGCTGATTTTCTGTAGTATATGTGCTTTGGGTTTTAATGTGATGCCTCATTTGTTTCTCTCTGGTCACAGTATACACATGCCTTAAGAAATTATCCAAGATGGTATTGACTTTACAAATGGAATGATGGATAGGGTGTGTGTGTGTGTGTGTGTTTGTTTTAAGCTGGTATCTGGTGATGATTGTTTTATAGACGGTCTGTTCTGTGAATTTGGTTTGGAAATGGTGCTGCTGGTAAGAGAGAAAGCTGGTAGATATAAATGTGTGCTTGGAGTGGTCCTGGATCGGGTCTCTTGGAACTAAATGGTGACTGTATTGGCTTGGATGGAGCCAGATCTGTAACTCAGGAGTTAGGCTGTCTACAGAAAGTGAAGGTTAGGTTAGGAGAGAACAGGAAGAATTTAGTTGGCGTTGGCATAGGGACACTGAAGACGTCTGGTTACTAACCACCAGTGTTGTAAGCTCATCTAGCAGGAGTGGTGACAACAGCAGCAAATAAGGCAATTGACTCATCTCTGCTATTAGGTGGAGCTGCAGCAGCAAAGGTACAGTGACACCATGTTATGGTCACCATTAGTGGCAGAATGACAAACATAAAAGATGCCTGAAGAGGGAGATCTCAGGAGGCTTGAAGCCTCACTACAGGAGAACTGAAGCTCACAGTAATGGTGGAACTGAGAGGAGCTGCAGATTTTACCATCAACTGTACCATGACTGTGATGCTGGGACCCATGGAAGACACTGGAACCAGCAGTGGTGCTAGACATTCAGAAGCTTCATTTAGTCTATAAGGTAGTAGCCTGGTTACTCTTGTCACCATGAACCTATTACATTAATGTTCTGGGCCCTGTACTGGCTTCCTATGAGCTTCTGGGTACAATTCAAAATGCTGGTTGTTAGCTGTAAAGCCTTTCACAGCTTGGCAGCAAGCCACTTTCCAAAGCACCTCCTCCAATGGATTTGACCCACTCAAGTTATGCATTCTGGGAGAACTTGCTGATCCTGATTAATAACAGGATGACCACGATTGTCTGATCTATGCTCATGTTTTTATGGTTTATAGTGTTTATTTTAGTCCTGCTGTGGACTTTTGAATTCTGGGTGCCTTGTGTTTATTTGCTCTTAATTATTGTAAACTACAAAGCATCTAAACAGTTGCAGTGGACATAAGGTAAAGGTAAATGTTTCCCTTGACGTAAAGTCCAGTCGAATCCGACTCTAGGGGGCGATGCTCATCTCCATTTCTAAGCCTTGGAGCCGGCGTTGTCATAGACACTTCCGGGTCATGTGGCCAGCATGACTCACGGAACGCCGTTACCTTCCCGCCGAAGCGGTACCTATTGATCTACTCACATTTGCATGTTTTCAAACTGCTAGGTGAGCAGTGGACATAAATGAAAAAAATAAGTTATAAAATGGATGGATGGATGGATAAGACACATAATGGTTTAAAGTGTTTTCATTCACAAAGCTTAAAATAATTTTCGATTTAATTAATTTTTAAAACTAGGTTGATCAGGTACACAAGAAAAGTTCAGCATACTTACTAACCAGAGTAGTCTAACACCTCCATGCTATCTTTGATACGAATATTGTCTAACCTGTAAAATAGGCTGGATTGTTAAATGCATGAAAAATCATTTTGCCTGCTTGTACACAGACTGTAAACAGTTCAGAAATCTTTCTTGACTCCTAGAGATTATGCTGGCACTAGCTTACCAATTCATAGCAGTGCAATATCACTGGAAAGCTTTAGGTTCCCCTTATTTTCCTATCCTATTTTTTCATAATGACATTTCCTAACCTTTAGGGATAAAGTATCACTGTTCCAGGGAAGTAATGAGGATTGGTATAAGAAAGATCACACATAATTTCTCCCCTATTAACAGGATACTTCAAATGTCTCTTAGACAATGAAAAATGGGATTTCAGAATACATAGTGATGGTAGCATAGGCAGAAGTTTCTCTATTTTATTTTAAAAATTAAATAATGGAAATAAAACAATTTCGATATGCGCTTTTTAGAATTATTTTATTATATCATTTTTGGAAAAAATTGCACTCTGGCTGCAAGCTCTTTGTGCAAAAAAAAAGAACTTCCAGTTAGCCACAGAGGTCCTGTCAGCAGTCCTTCTCTGCATATGGATTAACGTCCTGAAGTCTGGGAAATTCTGGAGTCTAGGAAAACTTAATGAAAACAGGCACATCCACAAGAGGGACTGAATAATTTTTGAGGAAGGTTCCTCCATCAAACACATGGGCAGTGTTGATATCCATCCACTTCTGACCTTCTCTAGGTAGGTAGATATCCCTCTGGAATTTCCCTTGTTCTGTTACTGGAGCAACAAGGACCTGCAGTTAACAAAGATACTATCATTAATAGTATCTGAGAGATGGAACACGTATAAATACAGTTGGTCCTAACACAGACTGGTATCTGATCATACCAGCTCAAGGCATATCACAAAGCTCCCCAGACAAACTTTAACAGTAAGAGACATTTTTATCCTGCACCCTCTGATATCCTTCCATGATGCACAAATGATGATGAAATAACCTGAAATAAGGAATTGGTATTATAATTAAATATGAGTTGGGTCTTAAATAAGGGACATTTCTCAATTATCTTTTCAATTCACCATCAAGTACTTATGAACATTGTGTCACATTACAGCAGGTCACCTCATGGTCCTCAGAATTTTGAACTCCCCTTAGCCCAACCTTCCCCAACCAGGGTGTCTTCCAGATGTGGACTTCAACTTTCAGAATTCCCTAGCTAGCATAGTCATTACTGAGCACTTTGGAGCAGAAATGCACACAACTGAAGGGTATACAGGTTGGCTGAGGAAAACTACCTTGGTCCCTGGATGCCTTCCTAGTCTCTTTCCTCATATGATGTCGCATGCTCATCTAATTAGTAGGAACAAGAATGTAAACTATAGCCAATTTATTGTCAAGGGCCACATGTCCTACCTATGTATAAATAAAAGAAAGAGTAAGCATGACAAAACTATAGTTCTAAGACTTTAGAATTATTTCAAGCAGTGGCCACGGCTGTAAAAAAGAAAAAATGGAAAGAAAGGAATATAACCACACCATCCTAGGAATTGTAATGTATTTGTAACAGGCATTTAGTGTCATTGACGGCCAAACAATCCTGGAGTCATCTTACATCACAATCTCTCTCTTTTCTACTTTCAGTGATGTTACAGCTTGTGAAGACTGGGAAACTGCTTGTGTTTTTTGTTTTCCCTCAGTAAAGGCAATGGAGCTGCCACATTATACTGAGACTCCTCAGATATTTTCCATAACTCTATTCAAGAGACTGTTATGAAAAATCAAAACACAAGTGGATAGAATTACTGAACTTATTTGACAATATTCCTTTGAAACTCAGAATAAAATCTCATTGGATATTTATTTATTTATTTATTTATCATATTTTTTATCACCGCCCATCTCCCACATATGGGGGGTCTCTGGGCGGTTCACAATAAAACAGTTTAAAATTCAATAAAATCATAAATAATATCATTAATCCATCAATATCAATATCAATAAATAAATAAATGTAAAATGTAATGAGATCCAAGTAATGGGAGATCTAATACCACCCAGAGGGGAGAAAGATCGGTCTCGGCAAGTCTAGGGAGCCAACCAACCCCAAGAGTGGCTTTTCCTATCCCCACTCCAGGCATGGTGACAAAGCCAGGTCTTCAATCATTTCCTGAAGTCCAAAAGAGAGGAGGCTAGCCTCACTTCCAGGGGAAGATTGTTCCAAAGGGCAGGAGCTGCTGCAGAGAAGGCTTGCCTCCTGGACCCTGCCAGATGGAATTCTCGTGCGGACGGGGTCCGCAGCATGCCCACTCTCCATGAGCGGGTGGGACGGGTTGATGTAACGGGGATGAGATGGTCCCTTAGGTAACCTGGACCCATGCCATGTAGGGCTTTAAAGGTGATAACCAACACCTTGAATTGGACCCAGAAGGAAACTGGCACCCAATGCAGCTTGCGCAGCAACGGGGTAATATGTGCTGATCTTGGAGCACACAAAATCACCTGAGCAGCTGCATTGTGGACCAGCTGTAACTTCTGGATACTCTTCAAGGGTAGCCCCATGTAGAGTGCATTACAGTAGTCTATATGGGAGATGACCAGGGCATGAGTGACCGTTTGAAGGGCCTCTCACTCCAGGAAGGGGCTTAACTGGCGCACAACACGAAGTTGCGCAAAGGCCCTTCTGGCCATGACTGCCACCTGCTCTTCGAGCAGGAGTCGTGAGTCCAAGAAGACCCCCAAGTTACACACCGGGTCTGTCTGGGGCAGTGCCACCCCATCCAAGACTAAAGATGGCAAGTTCCTTGGAGCAGAGGGGCCATTAACCCACAGCCACTCCATCTTACCAGGGTTCAGCTGAAGCCTGTTGTTCCCCATCCAGGCCCCCACAGCCCCCAGGCACCTGGAGAGGGCAGTCACAGCATCACTTACTTCCCCCGGGATGGAGATATATAACTGAATATCATCAGCATATTGATGATACCTCATCCCGTGGAAACGGATGATCATACCCAGTGGTTTCCTATAGATGTTAAAAAGGAGAGGAGAGAGTACCGACCCCTGCAGCACCCCACAAAGGAGGGGCTGTGAGCCCGATCTCTCCTCCCCTATTAACACCAACTGGGACCAGTCCTGGAGGAAGGAGGTGAACCAGCGCAAGACTACGCCACCCACCCCCAACTCCCTGAGCCAACCCAAAAGGATACCATGGTCGATGGTATTGAAGGCCGCTGAGAGGTCAAGGAGAGCAAGGATGGATGCACTGCCTCCATCCCGCTCCCACCAGAGATCATCCATAAGTGCGACCAATGCAGTTTCTGTCCCATATCCGGGTCTGAAACCTGACTGACAGGGGTCTAGATAATCCGCTTCCTCCAGGATCTTCTGGAGCTGCAGTGCCATCACCTTCTCAACCACCTTCCCCATAAAGGGGAGGTGGGAGACTGGACGAAAATTGTCCAGCACAGTTGGGTCCAGAAATGGCTTCTTGAGGGGGCGTACCAACGCCTCCTTAAAGGCCGCCAGAAACACCCCCTCTTGCAAGAATGTATTTACTGGGCCCAACCACATGTCACCTCCCGAGCTGCCTTCTACCAGCCAGGAGGGACACGGGTCTAATTGACAGGTGGTGGCATTTACAGTCCGGAGGATCTTGTCCACTTCCTCAGGTCCAACAGGATCAAACTGTTCCCAGATAACTGGGTAAGTACCGCCCCAGGCATCTCCCCAGACTCCATCCCACAATTGGAGTCCAACATAGAGTGAATCCGAGCGATTTTATCCTGCAGATGTCCCAAAAATTCCTCAGCACAGCCCTGTAGATGATTTTCCGGATCCCCTTTCCCCAACAGGGATTGGGTGACCCTAAACAGGGCAGCTGGGCGGCATTCTGCGGATGCAATAAGAGCGGAGAAATACTGGCATTTTGACACTCTTACTGCCACAAGGTAGGCCTTAATCGCGGCTCTAGCTTGTGTCCAGTTGGGTTCGGTCTTTGTCTTTCTCCAGCAGCGCTCCAGGCGTCTCTTAATCCTCTTCAGAATCCTCAGCTCCTCCATGAACCATGGGGAGTGTCGGGTTCAATAGGATAAGAGAGGCCACACAGGCGCGATCCTATCCAAGGCCCCGGCCATCTCCCTATTCCAGGCAGCAGCCAGGGCCTCCGCTGGACCGTGCAGCAGATCCTCGGGTATAACCCCCAGCTCCCTCTGAAACCGCATTGGGTCCATCAGTCGCCGGGGGCAGACCGATCGAGTAGATCCTGCCTCCCTGCGGAGGGGTGTGGCACATGAGAATCCCAAGGTCACCAGGGCATGATCTGACCATGACAACAGGGAAAGATATAATTTTATTCTTCTTTCTTTTAAGCTTAGAGAAAGTGTGCTTTTTTGATTTTAATTACCCAAACTTGTTTGTTCTTCTTGTTTCCTTCATCCATCATAAAAATATCTCGAGGACCTAAAAGGACACTTAACAAATGGTGCCAGGAATTTTGAAACATTCTTTACCCTGTTTTTTATACATTCTAGAAACTAAACTGTACAACATATAATCTTATAATCAAACTGTAACAATTCTTTCCAAATTACAAAATTATGAGTAGCAGACTGGGTTTGCATCTGAGTCTGTACTTATTTTAAATGGAATTGCCAGACATCACAAGCAGATCATATTTTCAAGAATGAAATTGCATTCCATATCCTTCTGGAGAAAGGTCTGATGCTGTTAGAACAATCTTTGCTTTTATATTAACAAAAGGCTATTATGGCAAGTCATATTATACATTAGAGACTGTCCAATTCAATTGCAGATGAAATGTTTCTCTATGATTTTGGGAGGGGAATTGTGAGATCAGTATCATCTAAGTTCAAATTTCCCTTGCCTGCTGTTTTGCCTCAAAGTAAGATTTTAAACAATTCTAAGGGCCAAACTATGTGGGATAGCAGCTGATGTTGGCAGAATCAGATCTGCGGCTAAATTCAGTGGTAAGTTGATAAAATGACATATAGATAAGCAGGAATGGAGAATTATAGTCTACTACTACTATCCACTTTTCCACTCTGGATGTTTAAAGCCATTTTTCTCCTACTGGGGTTGCAGAACTAAAGTAAATCTGATTGAGAGAAGCACTGAAAATACAGCTTCTGTTCAGAAGGTTAACTCACCTGATGGCCCATGCCTTGGTCATATTACCCCTGATCCTCATTTTAAGGAATCAGCTGCTTCTGGTACGCATCTTTCTACCATCAAGTCTAGTTACATCTTGCAACTTTCAGAGTTGGAGTAATAGCCACCTTCACTTATTGTGAAACAAAGGCATCAACTGAAAGCAGTATAATGACACCAAGTTCTTTAGATACCTTCATATTTTTCTGCTGATTACTTGCCATCCAATTTTGATGGAAATTTTAAAAAATTAATGGCTTTTTGCAAGTGATCATGATTTTCTTTTCCTTTGCTAAAAACTTAGTATGTTCTCGGAACAGGAATCTCTGAACTGAGATAGACTGGTACTAAGTGATATTGTGCTAAATAAGAAGTTTGTCGTTGCTTCTGAAAAGAGCAGTCAGTATTAGGCTGCTAGGGTCAAAATTCAGTGTATGAATATTAGGAGAGGTCCATGGATGTCTGCTTCCCAGAACTGAATATGTATTTTTATTAAAGACTTGGATGAGGAGGTGGAGGGAGGGCTTATAAAATTTGCAGGCAACTCATAATTGGGCACAATAGCTAACACAATCTTGTTAAATTAGAGAAGTGGGTTGAAAATAACAGAAATAAAAGAAAACATGCTAAGTTGGGATAATAGTTGATAACAAACTGGGTAAAAGTCAGTAGTTTGTTGTGGATGCAAAACCCCTCCCAAAGTTTAGGCTGTGCCCACTAAATCAAGGGAAGTAATACTTCCACTCTGTTCTGCATTGATCAGACCACACCTTGGTTATTGTTTCCAGCTGTAGGTACCACACTTTAAAAAGTATTCAGAGAAAGGTAAGGAAGATGAACAGGGATTAGAAACCAAGTCTGATGAAGAAAGACTGAAACAAATGGGAGCATTTAGCCCTGAGAAGAGAAATCTGAGGGGGAATAGGCTGAGTTACTTCTAGCATCTAAAAAGATCTAATGCAGAAGAAGGCTAGATTTCTTCTCTATGACTCTGAAGGGCAGTTCATGGAATAATGGATGGATGTTACAGAAAGGCAGACTCTGGCTAAATGTTAGGTGAATTTCCCTAATAGCAATTAAAGTTTGACAGAGGATAGGGGTTCCATTGGATGTGTTGAGACAGTGGCTAGACAACTATCTGTAGTAAATACTTTACTTTGGATTCCTGCGTGCAGGTTGGGGTCAATGTTCTCTTCCAATTCTATGAGACAACTAGAGTCTTGAGACCTAACCTGGACTGTTTCTGACATGGCAGAATATGGTGGCCAGTCTCAGTATAGCCAGAAAAGGCCATCTATTCCTGCTTTGACCATTTGATAATAAACAAAGCTATTAACATATTAGGTAAAGGTAAAGGTTTCCCTTGACATTAAGTCCAGTCATGTCCGACTCTAGGGAGCGGTGCTCATCTCTGTTTCAAAGCCGAAGAGCCGCCGTTTGTCCGTAGACACTTCCATGGTCATGTGGCTGGCATGACTGAACGGAACGCTGTTACCTGCCTGCCGAAACAGTACCTATTAATCTACTCACATTTGCAAGTTTTCGAACTGCTAGGTTGGCAGATTAACATATTACCTTGATATAAATGTTTACATTAGCTTCCTTCCACAAGAATATTATAATCATTTCATTCACAGGTTTTCCATGTAGACCCAAATGGTAAGAAAAAGTGTGTTCTGATATCCTTGATGCTTGACTTGAAAGGTCTCTGTACTTTGCTAGAGTCTTAGTCTTATATTTCTAGTCTTCGAATAAAGTGCCACCATTCTGCTATACTAAATATGGGAGATATTGGGGAATATTATTCCAATTTTTTCACTTTATATATAAAAATATTTATGACTTATAATTGTAATTTAGTTTCTTTTATGTAAAGATGTATTTTGAGTATATAATATGGTAATTTCTCTTTTATATAAAGTAGTGGTTTCAAGGAAAAGAATCCAGAGAGAGAGAGAAAAAGCCTGCTCAGCTTACTTTTAATGAGTAACAACCAGCTGATTTAAAGAAGAGCAGAAATATTTATTTAAAAGTTTTTCATGAGGCACTGATTTCTTAAATCAACAACACTGTAAATTTAAAAAGATTGTACCGTACACCACAGGACTTCAGGTGCTTAACAAATCCAGAATGATAAAGAGGCTACAAGATCTGGGCTGCAAAAATCCAATAGATATGGTAATCCTATGATAAAAAATGTTCTTAAGAGGAATAAAGGCAACACTGGAGATCCTGTCAGGTAGCAGTATTACAGCAAACAGTATTAAAAATCAGTGCCTTGTCTCGATATAGCAGCAATTATTTTTTAAAAAATTTAGATTAATCATAATCAGCAAAAAATGCTTTACAATTTAATTAGATATTGACTGTATTTGAACTTTAAAAAGGTAATTAAAGCATTAATTATTCTCTCATCTCTTCCCAGATGCCTGTTAATGCTAATTAATTATATCATGAACACTGCACACAATTATCTTAATCATATAGGCAAACAAAATTTGAAATAGCTGGGATTATTATGGTCCAAAATATCTCATGGAAATACATGTCATAAGAGGGCTGTGCAGTGCTTTGGCTTTGATTCGGCAAGGCATTTTGGATTCTAAAGGGGTCTGAAGATAGCACCGGCTGGCAATGCTTTACAGCAGTTTTGGCGTTCCCTGTGTCACAAGGAAATTACAGAGGGCAGCCATGCAATCCTGGGAAATGACACGGCTGCTTTAAAGACTAGCCGACAAAGTGCTGTGCTCACACTCCAGAACTCTTTTTAGAATCAAATCTGAAGCACTACAGTAGTAAATAGCCTGCCACACTATTTAGCTCAAAATGGGGCAGCCACATCATTCACTTCTCTTGTGCTGATCCTTATCCTGCCATATGCTATTAAATGGTTGTGTCCTTGTTTACTTTGTGCAAGACTAGTTAAGGAAAGGGATGGGTGGATTCTATCACCTTAGTTTCCCCCACGTCCCACCAAATGTTACCAGCCAGTGGGAAAACATCCACCAGTCACCCTCTTAATTGGGAGGGGAATGGGACTGGAAGAAACAAGTTCTGATAGACTGGCTGATGTTCCTATCTTTATCTGGAAGCTGCAGTGGGTACAGAATGTGGTGGCCAGATTGCAGAGTGGGGCTCTTAGCTGTCTCTGTGAAATTAATTTGCACTTGCTGCTAATTAGTTCCTAAACCATACGAGGACCTGAACAACTTGGGAACTGGAATATTTGGTAGACCATCTTTGCTGTTACAGACCTGGTTGATCACTACGATTATTGAAAGTCTAGCTGCAAGTGCCAACTCCAGCAGAGGGCCATTTTAGTTTCTCATGAACAGCTTTCTCTGTGGTGGTACATATAGACCAGTGATGGCGAACCTATGACATGCGTGTCAAAGGTGACATGCCACAATGTTTTGGGTGACACGCCAGCATTCACCAACACCCAACAACAACCATTCTCCCTGTTTGCTTAACCAAAGAAACTGAATGAACAAAAGGCAGTGCAGCTCCCCCCACCCAGCTATCTCCCCCCTCCATCTCTGCCTTTTTGGCCGCCCAAAATTGGATTGTATTTTTTTAAAATAAATGAATATGTAAAGAATTGTTTCTCTTTTGTTTGGGTGTGTGTGTGTGTATGACACACCAGCAGAGTCAAGTTAGACATTTTCCAAATTTTTGACACGCTGATCCCAAAAGGTTCACCATTACTGATATAGACCCTGGGATGCATTTGTCATTCCATCCTGTAAGCCCCTTTTGATCTACCTCATTAGCCAATCCTTCTCTGCATGGATGTTGGATAATATTTCCTTTCCCACCAACTTTTTAGTGAAAATGTTTTATATTGTTTTTATAAATGTATTTAATACATCTATTGTAAACTGCTTGGAAAGGCATGTGCATGGGAGGCAGTATGGAAATATATTAGATCTCTGTCTTTGATAATATATCACTAACCAAAAATAATAATAATCTAGACCTCTATCATGTCCTCCTTAAGTCGTTTTAAAAAAACAACAACAAAGCCCTCTTTCCAATCTCTTTTTCACTTTCTCTCCCTGCTTTCCTTTTCTATTATCTGATTTAAAATGAAGCAAACACAGTATTCTATGCACAGTGTTCTAAACAGGGCACCCTACTGATTGTGACAGCTTTTCAAAAGGCCTTTAAAAAATAATCCCAATTTACCTTTCTTCTTTCCTCCCTTCCTTCTTTAACAATAGCCCCAAGCATGTAATGCACACTGGTTCACTTCCATTGACTGACTGACATTCTGGCAGATTAATTCCCAAAGGCTGATGAAAGAGAACTATCATTGCAGAGGTCTTTGCATTTTTCTTCAACTGAATGCCCTCCAAATGTGTCACTGTTGTTTGATGGTTGTCATCAGCACTAGCTGGGAATTCTGATGGGAGGGACCATCAGGTTGGGGAAGACTGGCTTATGTTTTGACAATGTCAGTCTTAACAAATACTTTTTGCTGACTTGTTGTACTATAGCTTTTTAAAGTATTTTCAGAAGTTACACTGTGATTAACTCAGTGTTTTCTTCTTAACTGGATAGAGATTTCCAGAAGCCTTAGGGAGCTGACATTTTCAGTATTCTAATACGTGTGCAAAAGATCTTGTCAGTCAGCTCTGTGGAGCTGGCCTAAAACATGCTGGAGAAGAATCCGTGTCTTACCTCCTCTCCTATGAGAAACTGATCATCAATGGTAAAGGCAGCTGGCTCAGTGGGGCTGAGCCACCAGGTGGGTCGAAAAATTGGGTCCCCCCTAGATAGCAACTCCTTGCTGTATTTCTCAATGAGTGGCACAACAAAATGCCGGTGCCTCTGAATATAGTGCCTAGTGAGGTTCAACACCTGAAAGAAAGGGAGGACAGCATGGTTTTTTTTATAATACAAATGATAACAAAGAAAAAAATGTAGCTTGATTTGTATTCTGCGAATGAGAAAAGGGAATAAATAAAGTAAGTCTTGATAATGAGTAGTAGACACAAGAGGCATTATCTGCAAACAGATCACCAAGTAGATACAGAATTAGCCAGAAAATATGAACTTCTTGGTATTTTGACATAAGTTTATTCAGCTTCTCATCATAATTAGTCACTGATGGAAATTTCCTCCCTGAGCTGAACATGGTCAGGCTTTATCATCATTATCAGGGGCAGCAGCAATTGCGCATGCCTCCTGGATTATGATCTAATGAGATGCTGCAAGGAAGAAAACGGATAGAAAGGCAACTTGTCTAAAGTCAGCTGGTCAAAGCCTCGAGTTCTGAAAAGGAGTTAAAGCCAAGAGAGAAAGAGGGAGGGGAGGAAAGGAAAGGGGCTTCCAGAAGCTTTTCAGAAGGAGCAAGATGAGAAATAATTGCAGTGGGGGAGAATTCCAAGTGTGGGAGGTAGCAAGGCAAAGCAGATTAAGACAAGAAAGTGTCAAAGGACTAAGAGGAATGAGGCCCATATGCAGAGGTTGCATCTCTGATAGGAATCTAACACCATCCCCTGCATCCCCAACAATGCTGAAGGCATCTGGAAAGCTGGGCCAGTCTGAGGGTAAAGATGGCTTTACAGCATTTCCTGCAGAGGAACAGGGCAGGAGATTTCCCACTGGTGGCCATTCTCACCTTGCCTGCCTCCTGTCTCTCTGCCATCAGGTCTTGCTGCCCTCCCTCGTTCTCCATAACTGCATTGGTACTCCTCTCACACAGTGGCTAGTTGAGGTCTTTTAAACCTACTTTTTCTTGTCTGGAAAAGAGCCACAGTGAGGAAGAAACAAGGAACAGGGCAAGGTGCCAGTTAGCTGCATTTTTAGTGCCCCTCCCTGGCCAGTTGGAGGGAGTCCTGGCCAAGGCAAGGAGAAAAAAGTGAGGGCAGTTGCCAAATGCTACACAAAATTGCTGCTAATGGTTTGGATTGCAAAGCTGGCAGTCATGTGGAAAAGCATGAGGAGAAGGTGAGTAATAGAGAATTGAAGAGAAGAAGAAATAATACAAAGGAAACTGGGGAGTGGGGTGCAGTAGGTGGAGGGACAAAGAAGGAAGAAAGCAAAGGAGGAAGAAGAGGAGTGGGAGGAACAAGTTTGAACTGACTAAGAGAAAGAAGAAGCCCATGAATGGTGCTGTGGAGATCACAAACAAGGTTTTAGCTGAATTTAGTACTAATGCAAGAGGCTTAAAATGAAAGATTGGAAGCACAGTAAAAATATTCTTATGACTGATGAGGGGAGAAAGGTTAAGACCATAGATCAAAGTCTTAATAAAATGAGAAAATTAAAAAGCAGAGTTTGCAATGTTAAGAAGGAAACTATCACAAGAACATGTACTAGAATTTGAGGGCAAAGAAAAGCATAGAGGCATAAACACTCAGTCTCACAAGAAAATAGAATGAGCTTCTGATGTTGTAAAAAGGAAGATAGAAGTAAAGAGGAAAATGAAATTGATTGCTTGAGAGGACATTCAAGGAATTCTTTTGTATCTGTCTTAAGCTTCAAGATGATTAAGCCTCCCAAAGGAAATATTGGAGAGATGAAAACAGTATGAACTGACAGAGAGAGTGTTTGAGAGAGACTAATCTTAATAGTTCAATGGGAAGCTTCAATAATTTTGTAAAAAAAAATTGGATTGATTGATTATTACATGCCATCAAGTCATTGTCAACTCTTAGGGACCACATAGATAGGTTTTCTCCAGGCTGATCTGTCCCTAACCTGGCTCTTCAGCTCTTCCAATGGTGCACTTATCACTGCTGTAACTGAGTCCATCCACCTTGCTGCTGGTCATCCTCTTCTTCTCTTTCCTTCCACCTTTCCCAGCATTAGAGCCTTCTCCATAGACCTGGATTTTTGCATAATGTGTCCAAACTAAGATAATTTGAGCCTGGTCATTTGTGCCTCAAGTAAGAATTCTGGTTTAATTTTTCTATGATCCATGTGTTTGTTTTCTTGGCTGTCCATGGTATTCTCAGGAGTCTTCTCCAACACCAAAGTTCAAAGGCATCAAGATACATTTGTTCTAATTGTTTTGAAATAATTTGTGAGCCACGCTCAGGATAGAAATATTGAATGGCAAGATGCTATCTATCTGTATTATGTCTCAAGCTGTTAACAACTGAAAAGGACAATGACATCTTTTTCAGAGAAACTTGAATGGTAGCAAACAATCAGTCTAGAAAAAAATTTCTTTGATTTTGATACCATTAGAAAACAAAAGTAAACCACTGAAGTACACCTACCCAGTCATCACAACAGACCCACGGTGGTGTCCTGAAAGACATGACTGGAAGGAAGGTGACAATTTGGAGCCATCTAATGTACAGCTCTTCATCAGTCAGAAATTCACCTGAAAGTGTTCCACCTTTACAAAACATACAGAAAACTAAATTAGTGGGTTATATGAAATGTAACATAAATCTTTAATAGTCAGCTTTAATTCTGGATTCAGTAAATGAGGAACTTCCACACTGAGTTGATAATACAGTTCAGGTCACTATAATACCACTTCTCTATTCTCTTGATAACCAGGGCGTGTAATGGTTGCCTATTCTAAAACACCATCAGACTCATGAGTAGGAATTCAAAGATATCTGATTTATTAAAGAATAGTATGCAGGATCACAGAGAAAGCTGAGAATGATGAAAGGGCGCCAAATTCAAACTAAAAACCCTCAGTGCAAATGAAATCCTTCCCCCCATAGAATCTTCTCAAGTCCACAATCCCAGGTGCTCCTAACGGTCTCTGATGGTCTGCGGGAAAAGGCCTTGAGCAGAGAACATAACCCAAACACATTCTATTGTACTGATTTCACATACAGAGCTTGGTACAAGGTCTCACAGCAGCTCCCTCCCAAACAGAAACACGTGTCAGCGCCATGGCATGTGAAACGTTATGATGTATAAACTACATTGAATCAGTGAACATGACAGGGCGCTATTAAAACACAGCACAATCGATATCATCTCCCAGGTCTGCCCAGTGCTGAGTTCCTGTGCTTTTACAGCCCCAGTTCCTCATCCACTAGTACAGAAACCAGGGAAAGTGGTGGGGGGAAGCAGAAAGGCTGTTAAAATCAGCATTATTCCAAAGAAACACATGAAGTCCACAAATAATACAGGAACTAAACCGAGAAGAGACTGACCCTACATACATTTTGCCACAGATGAAACCTGGTAAGTGCAAATGTTCTGAAGCACATCAGAAAATTGTATAATGATTGTACTTTTGTTGTTTATTTGTTTAGTCGCTTCCGACTCTTCGTGACTTCATGGACCAGCCCACGCCAGAGCTTCCTGTCGGTCGTCAACACCCCCAGCTCCCTCAGGGACGAGTCCGTCACCTCTAGAATATCATCCATCCATCTTGCCCTTGGTCGGCCCCTCTTCCTTTTGCCTTCCACTCTCCCTAGCATCAGCATCTTCTCCAGGGTGTCCTGTCTTCTCATTATGTGGCCAAAGTATTTCAGTTTTGCCTTTAATATCATTCCCTCAAGTGAGCAGTCTGGCTTTATTTCCTGGAGGATGGACTGGTTTGATCTTCTTGCAGTCCAAGGCACTCTCAGAATTTTCCTCCAACACCACAGTTCAAAAGCATCGATCTTCCTTTGCTCAGCTTTCCTTATGGTCCAGCTCTCGCAGCCATATGTTACTAATGATTGTACTGGAAAATAACATTTCTGACTATCTAACTCTTGAGACAAAGGAAAATACTTGGCCTTGTTGGTTTAGGTTATGAAAAATTAAACTGATACATGTTTCCAGATGGAACAGTGATCTACTAATATAAATAGCTGAATTTCAGACAAATGACCCAGATAATTTTCTGCTAAAAGAAGGAAAATCTTTCATCTCCCTCTGTCAAACTCATGCTTCACATTCATTTTTCAGACAGCATTGTTCTTATATAACAACAGTAATCAGAAAAATAAGACAAAGCCATAGGAGTTAGAATATATGACTGACCATTGAGTGTTTCATATTTCTGGGCATTTTATTTCTTTTCTTGCTAAACATTATATTCCTATTAACACATTTTATTGCATCTGGGGCTCATAAAGATCAATCCAACTCAACAGTTGTGATTTTCATCTAAGCTACAATTGTTTTCATCTAAACAATAAAGTACCATTGAGGGTCTGTTCTAACAGTGCCTAACTCTCGATCAACCCAATGTCCCTGTACCAAGACAATGAGTTGTTATATCATAAAAAAATTGAGGCCACTTTGTACATTACTTACAATGTAATACACGGAAATTACTTCGTTATACAAAATTGAATGATATCTGCAAGTAAGTTATAGCATGTATCGAAGCAATACATAACACATGTTCTGGGATTGGCCTAAAAGAAAGCAAAGTGCTTCAGGCAAACTGGACAGAAACATTCGAGCTGGCACAAGCCAGAAGCAGGAAACTCAGAGCAGGAAAATGTGAGTGAAAATATAAGCATTCACAGGGGCCGAGAGTCACTGGAAGACAACATCATCTTTTCCTGCCCTCCAGGAATGATTGGTGGCCCATATTTGTGTCAGGGCAACCTGGCAGTGGATATGTCCTTAGTATGATGTGCAAACTTACTTCCTCTGGACTGCAAACTATGGCTTAAGGCATAACATAGTATGTCAACCTAGTTTCTGTGTTTTATTCAATGAAACATGTTTTAAAAAGGTGATGCTTAGCACAATATGACAAGCATTGTCTTGACTTTTAGTCCTAGAAACATCCATATGGAAATGCCTATGTGACAGCTAGGAACCCAGTCTAGGAGCAAATCTAAAACTAGCTTCTGGTGTTATTAATCTTAAAAAGTGGGATTTGGGAATGATTGTCTGATATAGCATAATCATTTATCTGGGAAGTAGCCTTTGGGCCTGCAGGTTGCAAATTAGGGATGCCAAATCCTGATCCTCTCCCAATGTTCGCATAAGAATAAGAGGTGTATAATTTGGAAGAAGTCTGTATATCTCAATATAATATTTTTTTTAAAAATCCAGGGTTATAATCCAACCAAAATTTGTAGATTTAATCTTATTTATTTTCATGAGAGTTAGAGTATGAACACACATACACACACAATACCCCATGTATATTTATTTGGGAATAAGATCTCTTGAACTCATTCATCTAATTTCTACATCAACAGATATATGTGTTCTGACTGGCACCTTTAGGTATCTTCTTAACTATTTCCTATTCATTTACTGATTCAAGTTTGGTTGGATTGTGTCTCAGATTTGCCTTTTGCAAATCAGAAAGCATCCAATGAACACTAAGATTTTGTGATTTTATAAATAGATTATGAGAGATTTTTAAAATTATTAATGACTTCGAATACAGAATTTAGTTGTTCCGATCATATAAGAAACTTATATGTGTTTTATCACTGCTTTCTCAAAATACCCACTAAATTCCTTTGGGATGAAAGAATATTGAATTAAATGAAGACTCTTTGGTATTTCATTGACTGTTTGGGAGTTTGGCTTAATCCTATGTAAACAACCAAATGTCAGAAATCAGAAGTGCCAGTACATTTGTTAAATAAATTGTTAAAAACAAGACTTGTAAAGAAAACAGTTTATGTCTTCTTGTTGGAGATTATGGGAACAGTGTTTAAAACAGTCAACTCCAATATCCAGAGAGAACTTGGAATTACAGATTTTTATTTTTTTTTTAGCTAATCTTAGGCTTTTAGCTAAACCTTTATGCTTATGGAAGCATATTAAAATGAAATTACGTTATATGACTTAGGTCCAAATTTCTTGCAACACAATTACTTGCACACAGTCTGCCCCATTCAATTCCATCTTCAGCAGAATACCGTTTCCCAGGCATGTTGTGGATACATTTGACAGCTAGCTCTGCCTTTTCAGTGACAGGCTCCTCACTGGGCCTGAGGCTGGTCGCCTTCTTCTTTCAGTTTAGGAAAGGACTTAAATCTCTTTGCCCAGGCTCTTAAAGGTTTGTCTTTATGCTGCTGCATTCAATTATTTTAATTTAAGACTAAATGTTGAAAGTTGCCTGAATCCATAAAATGGAAGTGAGTGGAGTAAAAAAAGATAAACATGACAATGTATTAGTAGAATCAGACAGGTACCATGTTTCTTCTCCTCCAGAAGTACAGAAGATAAGAGGTTGGTTTCTTCAAACAAAGTCTGACATTTTAGAGATGCACAATTGCTTTATTCTAGATTCTGCAGTTGTCCTGAAAGCATCTTGGCATAATTTGAACTAAGTGGTACAAATTGATGGCTAATGAGGAACAGCCAGAAGTATCTGGGAGTTTTCATTCATAATCAGAAATCTGAAGCACAGTTTCAGATCTTATCAAAAGAAACGGTCTTTTAGTCTAATCAGGTCATTTGTCAGTATAACACATTATTATGCTGACTGGCTTTAGCTCCTCAGCTTTTAGGTCAAAGCAATTTTAGCTCTACTTGGAGTCTGAAGGCATTAAACCTGGGAAGCTTTCACAAAGAAAACATACTCTGCTGCCTTTGAGCTCTGGAATAGATGAAATCCATGCTATGAATCAGCTACAAACCAAAAAGCCTGCGCTCTTGTGAGTTAGATGAATGAAGCCGGGATATCATTCAAAAAAGTGGCTAGTCAAATGCATATGGAAATTCTATTTATATAGAATTTGTTTTGATTAGTATGCTGGCTAATTCCTGTTAACAGAAATCAAATAACTCCAGTGTGGCAGCAAATTTGGACACTGATGCCTTATAAGCTGTTTGGGGTATAATATTAATCAGCATTATGATGAGACAAGCAGTTTGCATACATTTATCCCCCAGTAGGAACCTTAAAAGCTGCCTTTTATTGTCAGACCAGTGATCCATCTAGGTCTACAAACTGACTGGCAATGACTTGCTGCAATTTTAGAAAGGATTTCCCCGCCCCCCGCCCCCAATCTGACAAAAGAAAGGGGGCATTGGGCTTTTATTTATTATTTATTTATGAAACAGATTTATAAGGCCAGCCAACACACACATGGTGACTCTGGGCAGCTTACAGAATTAAAAACCATAAAAACACCATTTTAATTTTCTGTTTGGTAAATGGGTTTTACTGTAAAGTTATTGCCTGATCCTTCATTTAAATCTGCATTAGCCTTTTAAAACAGCTTTTGAAAGAAGCAGACCATACAATAATATTACCTATTGCATCTGGAATGAAAAAGTTATAACCAAGAAGACTGTAATGAAGCACTGATGGAATAATCCCTTTCAAACCAGTGTAGCTCCAATCAGATTGGCGTGGATTCATTTGGAGAAAGAGTGGCAGGTGGCTGGATCTACAAGCAATGCAAATAATCAAACAGTAAAGATAGAATTACTCAAACACACACTAAGTACTCATTAGAAATATCAAATGTTGCATCAAAATCACAAAAAGTTCGGTTCCATATGGACTTTGAACATGGAGCAGGCCGTGCTTTTGATGTATCACTCTTAACTTGCTAAATAGAAAGGATGGGCCAGAATAGATGACCACACACACATGATTTGGTGATCAACCCCTCAGCTACTCACTAGATTACAACAAACAGAGGAGGGGTGTGGTTAGGTGAAGTTTCCTCTCTACAATCCCTCTAGAAAAGGAACTTGCAGAACTTTGATAAAAGGAGGGCTGGGAAATACCCATTTTCAGACGTGCAATTCAGACTCATATGAAGCTCTTTTAAGGCATTTGGGGGATTAAAGGCTCAGACAAGGATTCCATTATTGAAAAAGGATGGAAAGCATCCATTCAAAGAGTTCAGACTGAGGCCTGAACTTAGAAACACTAACTGGCATTTCTATGGTTCAGATCCATTCCAGTGAACTGATAGTTCTAACCGCTAAGGTTATTAGAATCAGTGATGGGGTCATTGACCTGCATGTGTAGGAACTCCTGCTATCAGAGAAAACGATGAAAAAAATGGGATGAGAATAGCAGTTTAAGTGTATTGGCTGGGGGTGAGGGCAGGAGAGGTCCAAATATGGAAGGAGGCTGCTTGCAAATGCATGGAGTTAGGAGATGTTTGAGAGATGTTCAAGCAGGATTTTGAGATACCTACTAATTTTGGTGGAAGAGCACTTTCCTAGAGCAAGAGGTGCTGGATTTGTGGATGTAAAGACTTTCTCGGGCAAGGAAGGGTAGGAAAACTGAGGAAGGGCCCTTGCTGAGATTGTGATCAAAGCAACCTGCTGAAATCTTCCAATTCCTGGCATGAGTTGCTGGATCTCCGTGGAGTTTCCCGTTGGCAGGCATTCTGACTTGTACTCCCTCCTGGAACCACAATTCTCCTTCCTTGCCACTCAGACTAAGTGCCACGACACACTGGCATTCTTTCATTTTTCTGCTTAAAATGAGCAGAACTAACAAATGATGTTATAGTTTCTTTCCTTACAGTGGGGATGATGATGAAATATATTGCCGGGGGGGGTGGTGTTGGCTGCTAACTTTGCCTTCCCCTATTAGCCAGCTTGAAGGAACACTTATTGGCTTGAGAATGGTGGTGGAGGTGAGGATGGCTGTGACAGTCGGTCTGTGAGGGGTTTGAGAAGGAAAAACATGGCTTTGTGGAAGTGTCCCAAGAAAATAAATCAGGAATATTAGGAAAGGGTGATCAGCTTGAGTCCCATAGGCATGTCTACCTTGCTTCTAAGAAAGCAAAAAAGCCTCTGCATTTCCCAGCTGAAAAAGACGTCTTTTTCAGATGGAATCAATTGTTATTCAATAGTAGCAGAATTTATGGATGCTTAAGTCACACTTTACAGATTCAGAAAGCGTGACACAGAAAGTGGGTCCACAATGGAGGGGGGGTTGGCAAATGAGTCCCTATACTTGCAGTATGGAGTACAGAATCCTTCTGTTTTCCAGTTGCAGGTTATCAGAGAAAACAATACCTTGTGAAGGCAATCACAACCTAACTGATGAACTCAGCTTGACCCCTACATGTATTTTCACCAGCCTGGGCTTGTGTGCTACACCCCCTCCGAAGGAATGGGCTTTCCCCATCCCAGGGTCTTTAACATGGGATGTGAACCAGGAACCCCATCATTTACTGCTCCACTGTCCACCATTCTCTTGGTACCCTTTCTTGTGCCCCCTAGATTGTGAGCCCTGGAATTTGGCCTCAAAGGTTCTGCATCACTGTATAGGTTTTGGAAGATAAGATGGAACTCCTCATTTCCAAAATGCTGGAAAGACCTTTAATCCATGATATGCCACCCTTTCGCTGCAGAAAATTAATGGGAAAATAGCCCGTAGTAAGTATGCTTGATAAGTGCTTCCACTTGCAACTGATTGGGGAAAAGCACTGCTAGAAGAAGAAGCTGGAGGACATCATGGCTAGTCAGCACTTTCCTTAATTCTTTGTTGAACTGTTTGTCTACAAAGTAAACTAGCCCAGCATTCTTAATCCTGTGTTGAACTTGAAAACAGTTTTCTTCTGAAAAGGAGGAGGAGAAGGAGGAGTTGTTGTTTTTGTGACCATCTTTGAGGACAGCCACTTTCCCCAAATTAGTGCTCTCCGTACTGTATGTGTCAGAGGTCAGTTCCCATGGTTCTCAGACAGACAACATATTTGGAAAGCACCAGCTTGGGGGAGATGATTGCAGAGCGCTCTGAACCATAAATATATTTACAAGTATTGTTAAACTGCAAGAACTTTCAGTTTCTTTTACAAAGGTAGTGAAGCAGCAAAGATTGGAAGCATCAAAGACAGCCTGCCTTAGAACAACACCTAGTGTGGGAATTTTTCCTGAAACCAACCTTGTACCACCAGTAATTATTGATGAATTTCCCAGCATTGCTGCCATCAAGGCAAAAATATGGATGTACTTATCCCCTCTGAGTTCCACAGGAGGTGGGATGGCTTGTTCCATAAACATGTTGCCTTCACCACCTTCAAAAACCACATACTTTGCTCCCAGTTGTTGCTTCAGGAGATTCACCTGGCCCAAGTACCAGAGCACTCCAGCCTGGCTGGTTACGTTCAGACAGGCAGAAAACTGCCCTTTCCATTTGGTGAGGAGCGGCACCTGTAACAGGAAAGTGGACATGAGAAAGCTGTGACAGAAGCAGAAACTAATTCCTGTCAATAGATTAGCAAACAGCGTGCAATGCATCTATCTGCTAGATTGGATGAACAAGGAGCTCGGCCTTCTTTATAATGCTAGAGTTACAGAATTTACATATGATCTGTAGGTAGGTGAACAGAGGTGAGAAACTTAACAAAGAAAAGACGGTAGATGAAAGGTACATGAACTTGGTGGAAATACGACTGGTTTGCCAAGGCAGAAAAGTATACATGGGTATAGTAAATGGTGTTGGTGTAAACAGATTTTAGCTTTGTTTCCTTTCCTTTCTCTTATTTCAGGCCTATAGTTTCTTTGGCTTACTGTTTCTGATTCTTTTTCTGCACACTGTATAGTTGCTTACACTGAAAGGAAATTGCATGGTAGATATTTACTTATTTAACAGCATTTTTGTACTGCTCCAATTTAAAACACTCTGGGCCATGCGTACAACATGCATATCTATGTATAGTATATATAAAATAAAATATTTCCACACCAAAGTTTCCACTCCTCAGTCTCTCACAAACCACTTTGAAACACAACTGTGAAGGTTATCACTTCAGGGGACCTCAGAATGCTGAAAACATGTTGGGGACACTACAGTCCAATCAGTGCTCACTTTCCAGTTGATCAGGTGGAGAGTATTGCCCAATCAATGTCCCACCCCCTGACCTACCACAGATCCTGGAGCAATTAAGATCACTCACAGAAGGAAATACAACAAATGCTTAGTGTTCCGCTAATGTTGTTTGATATTTTGCAAATGCACCAAAAAAAAAAGTTATTATGAGACAAACTGGCTGCAGAAGATGACATTCCTCTGCTGCTTTTAAAAGCTTCTTACAAGCTGTGAAGGTGACGTTATACCACATGACCAATTTTGCAGCCAGAAACCTTTTCTATAGTTATATCCATGATTGCATTTGATGCAGTGGCCGCAAAGGGAAATTCAACTTTGCTCCAATTTCAAATAAAGTTCATTATCCTATTGGAAATTGATGGGCAATGCCCAAAATTCACAACCAGTATGGCAACAGGAATTTCTGAAAGACCCAACACATTTGGAGGGACCCAATTTGGGAAGGAACTTTGTCCATCCCTAATTTCTTATTGCAGTAGTGAATATCAGATTACAGATTGTGGTTTAGATTCAGAGTTCACATCCTGTGGGAAGGAACAGCCCCTTCCATCCATGGAATGACTTTAATCTATAGGAACATTTCAGCCAGCAGAATAGGAAGAAGATAGTCTTCAGCAATTCTTTTTCAGTGCCCTCTGCTGTCAAAAGACCTCCAGAAGTTTAATGAACCCTGTAGAAAGTTTGGGAAGTGATAATGGGGATGCAGAGGGAGGGGGAATCAGCAAAATGTGAAATTAAAACAAGGGATGTTCCCACTGGCTGGAACACTCGTGGATTAAACTTATGGCTGGATCACTGTATTATGTCAGTATACTGTATGAACATAATTGATTCAGCATAAACATAAAGGAAGAAGGCTGGAGCAGTTTTCTTCTACAGATCCCAAAAGCTTGCTGTGCTTTTAAGAGTTAATGAACCCACTTAATTGCTTTGCTGTAATTCTCTTCACTTCTAACAATCCCTATAAGGGTTTGATTTCAAGGTTATGCACAACGAATGACACTTATGCATCAGCATTATCCCACTAGTGTGTATTTTCAAAACAGAGGTACTTCTCTGTATTAATGCATGAGTACTCTGAATAATGTTTTTGCCCTGTTATACTTAAATTTTAAAAGAACAGCCTGCTATATTATGTTATTTAATAATACAGTATAATTGATACTTCTTCTCAAATAGCTATTAATGACAGAAATGATAGAACACATTTTTCTCTAATCAACGATAGGCATAAGATTAGAGAAGCAAGCTATTGTTTAAGCATAGCTTGATTTGTTCCATTGACCATAAAATCTAAACTAAAGATTAGAATGTGATTCTTTCCTTCTGACATAATTTGCCTACTCTAAAAAAGCATTCAGGTGTTCTTGCAACTTGGATTGGAGTTCGTGCATTTCACTTCATCCTGATTAAGCTATAATGTGCCTGTGTCAGCAGATAACAGCAGCTTTGGAAAAACTGGAGTCATGATATAGGAGGGCAGCTGGGCAGGACTGAATGCTTCCCTCCGGCCATGCCACCCAAATCAGGGCAGGGGGAGGGTCCATCCAAGTCAGTTGGACTGTGGTACAATTTTTAGGAGAAAACCATCACCTTAGGTGATCCAATCACTCACCTCTACTTTATATGTATTTTGGCCTTCATTGTCCTTTAAAATAAATCAAGCAGCCAAACAATCCTATGATCAAATGACCAGTAAATGCAATGGGCCAAGTAAAAGAGACAACATTAGCAAGCTGTACCGAGTAGTCACCAGATTCAGAATGGCGGCTCAGCCAAAATTCTTCTTTCCCTTCTTGCAAAGACCTCTGGAAAAGTGGTGAGTTGATGCTTGTATAAGGGGACAGAGTGATGGACAGTTTTAGAGGTTTTATACGAAAGTAGTTCATGGTAAGTCTCAGCGCATGCAGCCTTTTTCTTCTTAGCGTAGGTAAATAGATGCGATCCTGCAGGGGAGTGAGAAGAGAGAACACAACGAAACTGTACCTTTGCCACAGAGGTCAAGAACTACCTGACATGGAGGCTGAGACTAATCGCTTATTATGTAAACCACTGCTTATTAAAGAGACACTCCAGCTGAGCACCTAAATTATGTATTCAGCATCAAAGTAGAAGCTTGGGAAATAGCACCAAAAGAGACATTGTGAGAGGGGTAGGCAAAACCTGAATCAGCTCTTTGGTGGTTGAAGCTGAGGGAGCTTAATATTGTAATGAAAGGGAGCATGCTTAGATGGCCTTCTGCTGATCAGATTATAACTTTCAACTATGCTGTAGTACTGGATGCTCCTATCTTGGATTTAGTGCGGGAATCTGATTAGGGCCTAGATAGTGTGTTAACGGAAGCCTCATAAGCTGCTTTTTAGCTTTATAATAGCATTTAATTATAACATACATGTCTTGTCCAAATAGCTATTTCAACAGTGTAGCTCAGGGAGTACAAAACTGTGTCCAAGTCTGGTGTGGCCATCAAGCCTAAAGCTGTAGTGCACTCCTACTATAGTAAATGGCCACCTAACTTAATATTTGGTAATCGTGTACTCTCCAACTGACCTAAAATGACAGAAAAAATTATATCCAATCAAGTGGCCTGCCGTTTGTTTCATTGGTACTGAAAACATTTGATTGTTCACCATCAGGGAAGGAGGCTGCAAAGCTGCCAAGGCACTATATCACTAAGACACCATCCCTCTGTTTTGTTGATTAAAACTTCGACTATGAGCTGCAAAGAGTTAAAGTTTTCTGTATCTCTCTGTTGCAATCTCATCTAGATTTTTGCAGCCCAGTCTGCAAAATGGAAGGAAGGAAGGAAGGAAGGAAGGAAGGAAGGAAGGAAGGGATTTCTCAACCTTGGCAACTTTAAGATGTCTAGACTTCAACTGCCAGAATTTCCCAGCCAAGGCTGGCTGGGGAATTCTGGGAGTTGAAGTCCAGACATCTAAAAGTTGCCAAGGTTAAGAAACCCTAGATGGAAGAAAGGTTCAGTAGCTGAACAAAGGTGGTATTGTGGGATTTCACAGGTGCAGAGCTGATCTAAGAGTGGTGCGAACACCACATGTGGTGATATCTTAAGTCTTTGCAAGATGTTGTAAAACTCTAACTCTGTACTAATGAGTACAGCAATAGCTATTACATACTGCCATGATCAAGGGAATGTCCAGTGCTTTGAAAAAAGATTTGTTGGCCAAGCATTTGAAGAATGATATTCTCAACTATAATAATTTAATGCAGAATATTAGAATTAACAATAGTTGAGAAATGAACCTGGTGGATGATACTTGGCTGGGCTGAACACACCGTATTTCGAAGTAGCATTGTAGACTCTTCACTGAGAGCAATTATTCCCTCTCCTAGATTATGCATTTGGAGCTTATTGTGGAAGGACCTCAATCCTCGCTCCATTTTAGCAACAGAATCAGCCACACCATAATACCTCCAGACTGGCAACCTGTTAAAAAGAAGAGTCTTTCTTGAGTTAATGAAGATTTTGCCTGGATCACAGACTTTTTGTGATGAGAAAAATACCATACATTCAACATAATCGGGTTATACCAGCAGATTTGGAGAATTTCCATGAATGTATTTTTTTAAAAAGAGGATAACCTCTTTCTTCTCAACTTCTCAAAGTTTCTTAGGTTCATGGGAAATTTATATTTAGCCAAACTGAGTAAAAATAATCCAACAGATGACTCAAATCCTTTATAATTAGTGAATTGTTATGTTAGGCCCCTTCACATTCTGTCAATTGTGTTCAGTCAGTGTCTGGCAGATGGAAACATACTACGAAGCCTTGGGCCCCAACGAGGACTCCTTTGTCGGCAGCCTACACTTTGCTTGTTTTCTGAGAGTGAGGGCCACAGTAGGTAGGGTGATTATGTTAGATGGGTCGAGCCATGCTACACATATGGGCAGAGGATTTTTTGTTTCTTTTCCCTGGGTTTGGGAGAGAGTTCTCAAGATGGTTGCTTTTAGTTTTTCAACTGCTAAACCTATTTTAGGTTTTACATTACAGTTCTTTTGTACCCCACTCAAAATGGCGGCAAAACATGGCCCTGCATCTTTGGGAGCCACAGTGAATTTCCCAGTCTGATTTAAGATCAAACTATATGTTAAGCCAGTGTTTCTCAACCTTGGCAAGTTTAAGACATGTGGACTTCAATTCCAGAATTCCCCAGCCAGCCTTGCTGGCTGGGGAATTCTGGGAGTGGAAGTCCACACATCTTAAACTTGCCAAGGTTGAGAAACACTGTGTTAAACAGTAACTTTCTTTTCCTTTGTGGTCTTATGTAGCTAGCAGAAAGATCAATCTAATCAGGACTGCATGGGAAAGTTAAATCTTTCCCCTAGTATTTTGCTTTCTAAATAACCATGTAATTTGTATAATTTCTCACTGACTCTAAGTAGAAGGGATCTCTGGAAGCATAGAATTCTTTATGTACCTACAGCTACCTTCCCCAATCTGGAGCCCTAATATTTCAGTGCTACAATTCCCAGAATTCCCAGGTCTTGGCATTAAATAACTGCTTGGGTGAGATGTCAGACAATATTAGAACATTTGATTTAATTCTTACCTAAGTATGTCAGTATCTGGCAACCTTCGCTGTTGTCTCAGGAGTTGGCTTCCCAGTTCCTGATGAGCAGATGTGATATTTTGACTTACACACACTTTGTACTGCAGGGAAGCCATGTCAGTGCCAGGGGTATTTTCAAGGCAAAAATGTTTGTTTCTCTCCACTGAGAGAGAGATTGGTATATCTGAAGCCATCATCATGGTCACCCCTTCAAGGATAATACACAGAAAAGTGTTATTTACTCCATGTATCATTCAATACCTTCCAATATAATTTTTCTTTGTAAAAGATAAAAGTTCCCAAGTGGTTTGCTCATGCCTTCTTCTCAGATTTTTTTCCTGATTCCCAGTATAGTCAGCCAAGATTGATTATGTGCTATCATCTGCTGAGACAAATTTTGATTGACATTGTGGGACATTAGAACTGTCCCTCACCCCTCCTTGAAGATGTTGATTTCCAAGGTCACTTTTTTTGGTAGCATCTTAATTTGTCAACCCAACCTAGTGCTCTATAGATGTATTGGATTACAGCTCCCATCATGTCTATCCTTGTAAATGGGAGTTCTAATACAATACAAGACTATTTGAGGTGGAGAAAAACTTTTGGTCTTTATGTATGAGTGTGTATATGTATAAAATCAAATAAGCCTTATACATTATAATTCTCCATTATATTCTTTATGTTGCTTATGGGCCAGATTGTATAAACATTCTGTTGTTTATAGATGGAATATGTATAATAGCTATAATTAATTCCATAGTCTACAAACATTGATGGAAACTCTCTGTGTAATGAGATCTCTTTTTGATCATGGACATGCATAGCATCTCCAAACCAAACACTTTCTGGGAGAGGTGTTCCCTGCTTTTCGAACTTGTTGATCCTGGCAATAAATCTTGCTCACAGCATGATACTCAGTTCTGAAATGTGGCAAATCTTTCTTCAGGAGGAAGCATATGCACTTGATCTGCTAAAATGGAACAGGGTACAGACACTAGGCTACCAGAAGCTCAGAGATACTGTACCTCACACTTAGGACATTAAAAATGCTTTACAATATTTGTGTGGCAAATGTTTTTTAATGCTATCATGCCGTTTATGCCATTTGTAAAGATTGATAATGTGAGAAGGAAGATTAAATAGGCAATAACTTCTCCCCATCTAATCCTTTTGAAGAAGATATTTAAACATATGGAAAGTGCCTGCATCCAAACGGGCTAGTACCGTCCCACTCAGTTTTGGACCGTGCTGCTGTGCCATTCTTTGGTAGAAAGATGGGTTTAAATTCGTAATTCCATTCCATACATCCACTCTTCATGTGTTTGGAACCTTGTTGAAGTCTCCCTGACCACGCAGACAATTCTATATAGAGTTACATTCAAACGAAAAAACTCCATTTGGTCTTTTGTCTTCTCAGCCTAACAGTATTAGGGACTGGGAGGATGTGCACACCCAGAAGGACCAAAAGCAGGAGCACTCATTCATGCATCCATTCCAATTTATATACTGCCTAGCTCCCAAGACTGTGGGTGAATTACAAGTCAGAGATACAATATATACAACTCATTGGATAAAAAGAAAACAGCCCAGTACCAACAACCAATCAGACAAATACAGCTGAGTTACCAAACACCAGGTGAAACACTATCACTTTGACAGCTTGGTGGAAAGCCAGTGAGGAAGATCTGTGATGCATCTCTTGGGATAAGGTATTCTACATCATGAGAGCTGCTCTGGAAAAGGACAGTCTTTGGGTCCATGCCTCTTCAATCTCTTATAGGCAACCCCTAAGCAACCCCTTTCTTCTTGACAGCATAGGCTGGGCAGATTACTTGTTTCTAAAGGTAAGAACTCCTTCAAATTGAGCTTGACTCTTAGAAGCTGACTCTCAGAGTATCCTGCCAGCATGTTAGGTGGACATTCTCAGAGTTGTCTCAACACATCTGGAAGTCACCATATTGGGGAAGCTGGCCTAGGCTCATGCATTCATGCACAAGCAGAATGGACAGTAGAAACCATGACTGCACTGTGTTGTTAAGATATGACAAATAACTCTCAATTCTGAGTAATGGGGAGGCCAGTACTTAAGGTAATTAGCCACCCTTCTCTTCTTAGTCTTTCAGGAAAGTGGAATAATATCCAGGCCCAGAACAAGACATTTTGCCATCCAAAATAATGCAGCAATAACACCTCCTCCTACCAATAAAGGTGAACAGCGGTAGCCAATGCTGGCCAAGCTGTTTTAGCACTGGAGCCAGAAAACCTCACAAGTATTTCAGGCCTCTTTCTGATAGTAAGTTAGGACAACAAATTAGTTATCCAAAAATTTGCTAGTAGTCCACTTTGCCCGATACTCCGACAGCTCTTTTTATCTAAATTTTCAAAGCTGTGGGTGGTATGCTACTTACAGTCCACAATTTGGGAAATCAAATGAGAAAAGGAAACTTACCAGTGGATCCCAAAAAATATCTTTCTAAGACAGACCCATAGGCATTTGGGGTTTTACTAAGGTTACTGATTGTGAATGGTTGGGACTCGATGTTCACACTGTTCAGAGGCCAGTGCTGACTACTGACACTTGCTCCTCCATACCAGGAAACATTTACCATGGAAAAACAATTCTGTAAAACAAAATACTAGATTAAAAAATGAAATCTTGTGTTTTCTTGAAAGAAGAGATTTCTAGCATCATCAGTTTCTGAGGATGAGCTGTGATCTGGCCAGGTTTAATGGAAAGAACAGAATATGAAAGGTACAAGAACACCTCTCTAAACAAGATCACATACACTGGAGAAGAAGGTCCTCTTTCTTGTAGCCTTCTGCCTTACTTCACTTGGTTGGGGCCCCTGGAAAAGGGCCACTAAACAAACTAAGAGCTGGGACAGATACATAAAAGAGGAGGAACTCCTTGATATTTTGGCTCAAGCCATTATGTGCTTAAAAAAACATACCAAAACCTTAAATTGAATCTAAAAATGGACTGGTGGTCAGTGCAGATGATGAAACTCTGGCATGATATGATCATATTGTCTGTTCTCAATTACAACCTTGCAGCCTTGTTTTGGACTAACAGGACATTTCCAAACTGTTCAGAGATAGTCCCACATACCACAAATCACAGTTATCCAATCAAGAGGTTATTAGAGAATGTATAATTGGTACCATACTATCTTTGTCCAGAACAAATACAACATCTTATAAAGGATGCTTCCAGCTACCAAAATCAATATGCCACCCCTGTCAACAGTGGATCAGGAGCATCCTCAAGGGCCCAATTTTTCAAGAAGGGTACAAATCCTTCTAGAACAGATTGAACCCTATTGAGATGGGCAAATGGATCTCCCACCAATAATACCCTTGTCTTGTTTGACTTGAGCTTCAGATTACTGGCCTTCATCCAATCCATTATCATACTTAATTCTTTCACTGTGTTATTATCTATCTGGTGGTTTACAGCTCCCATACATTTCCATGCTTCAATTCCATCCTAAGGGACATCATGAAGGAATTTCTCCTATATTTTTCAGATCAGTGAGCTGGGCAGCCAAGGGGGATGCAGAAAATTGAAGAAAAGTGTAACAACAACAAAAAACCCCACCAACCCTTCATCCACTACTTTATAATAATAGAGTATATTTAAAAACAAAAATTCACAATGTCTATCAAAATAATTCTAAAGCATCCTTAGAATGAGATCGAAAAATTAAAAGCCTGTTTTTCAGAGAAATAAAATCTACATGAAATTGGAGGATAGATTTTGTCACAGTATTAGCTTTCAGCAAATGTCAGTGCATTTTATTTGCTGTGGCTCCCATCATGAAAAGGTCTTAGTAAAACTGAATCCAGTTATGAATGATCTCATTTAAAATAACCTTCCGATTTTAAAAAAATAATTAACTGGGTTCATTAAAATAACTTTATTAAAATGTAATATGTTGATTCTTATGCAGGATCATTGGCATAAGGATCAAAATATTTGCTTATTACAAATTGAGAACCTGTGGTAGAGAACTCCAATTGGTATGATTTAGAAAGGGCTGCTGAAGGCAATGGCTATATGTCAATATAAGCCAATTAAAATATAATGTAACTTGATCAATCCATCCTGTACTAATATCATTAACAAAGATTTGCTATGTTGCCATAAAAAAACCAAGCAGGCAGCATCTAATAATAAGTACCTTGAGGGGGTAATTCCAGTATTTACTGCTTATTACCAGAATTATAATCTCTAATGTGAAAAGCCACTTTCCCTGGATGTTACAAGATGGCTGTCAGGATCTATTGGCAGCACTGGAAGTTCAATTCCTGCATCAGAATTACTTTATATTGATTAAGGTAATGCTAGAAGTTAATTGTTGATTAATTGTTGACTTTATAGTTGATTAAGGTAATCCTAGAAGTAGAGAGAGCAAGGGATTTGAGAAGATAATGCTTTCTTCTCAAATCCCTTGCTCTCTCTACTTCTAGGACAGAAGGGGATTAAAGCTAGCACTAAAATCTCTTTTCAGTTAACAGGCGTACAGAAATGCTGCTAGCTAACATGTTCTCTTACAGAACACTGCCATTGTTAGACTTTTCTGTAAAGCTAGTTCACATATTCATTTGCACATTATCCACAAAGTACCTTACTGTATAGACAGGTAGCTGGATATGAAGACTGGGTTTGGAGGAGCAGACTCCATCTCTAAACCAATGCATGGCTGTTATAATATCAGTAGAAGGTTCCTGCATATACAGCCATCTATATAATTATAATAATGACCATGGATAATCTGGATAGGGCCATCAGCTCCACACATCTTATAACTGACACAACTTTGGAGCCTGCCAATAACTTTGACAAAAGGCTGGTGCTGCCTTGTTATGTCTCTGTGGGTTCCTCAGGGCAGAATGGGTCCAATACTGAGTTAAACACCTCTATGAATCACTCACGCTCAACAGTGGTATTCCAGAAAGCAAATGACTGGGATGGGTGTCCCAACCTAAAATACTATCTCAACCCTAACATTGAGATAGGTTGGACGGAGTTGATCCTTCATTTCCAGCCAGCCCTAATTCACAGAATGGAAGCAAGGAGAAAATGTGCAGAGCAAGATCTCAGTATATATCTTGGAAAGAAAGGCGGGATAAAAATGTAACCAATGAACAAAATCTGTAGAAGAATCAAGTGATATACATGGGCAGGCATGTGTGTACACATGCACACAAATATATGTAAATGGCAGTAACACTCAAAGCTATTATTTACTGATTATTGCATTTATAGCCTGCCTTTTTTCCTGAAAGCTTAAGGCTCTGCAGATGGGTGTCTCCTCTCATTTTATCCCCCAAATTATCTTGTTAGTTCAGATACTAGCTGTCCAGAGTCACCCAATGAACTCTGTGTTAGAGTTGGGATTTAAACCTGGGTCTCCCTCCTCCAAATCCAATGCCATAATCACTATACTATCTTGTCTCTAAGGACCACTACATAGCCTGCAAGGTTCTTCCCCATTGATTTGGCTTTGATACCTACAATAATCACCTGCTATTTCAGCTCAAGTAGCTAAATTACACCCACTATTATTAATCCTAATAATAATTCCCTACTAAACAAAGGGATCCGTTTATTTTACCTCCTTTATTATTGCAACAGTCACCAGCAAACTGCTCCAGGGTTCCTGTGTAAAACCTCACACCCATTTCAAAAGGGATTTAGAGTTTTAGCCATTATACTGCAATGTTGACCAGTTGCTGATGAAGGAGAAACTGCTAATTGGTCCCTGTGATACATAATTACACAATCTGGCTCAGATGACACTGGCACTGTAGACAGTGAAAATGATTTGTCTCACATGGCCAGGCTTAAAAAAGTGATTTTAAAGATACTAAGAACTTAAGAATATAAGTGATGCCATGCTGGATTGAACCCCTGGCCCATCAAATCCAGCAGTCTGCTCACACAGTGGCCAACAACTGCACAAGGAAGCCCGCTAGTCTCTCAGCAGATGGCCTTCCCTGCCATCCAGGCTAATAGCCATTGATCGCCATGACTTCCATGAATTGGTCCAACACTTTCTGAAGCCAGCCAAACTGGTAGCCAGCACCACATCTCATGGTAGTGAATTCCAAAGTTTAAATACACATTGTGTAATTTTTTTCCTGTTTTATCTGTCCTGATTCTTCTAGGGTTCAGTTTCATTGGGTGACTTTATATAAGTTTTGAATTTATGGATTTCAGAGGACTAGGTCCACCTTCATTGGAGTCATTTAAAGTTAAAAGAACTCTCTCAAACTTGTATGTTCCATATAACATGAATGAAGAATGCAACTGTGAAACACCAGCAGAACTAACAGCAGAATTTGTTTCCAAGCTAATACCACACCTTAGTCATATTCAGGCATTATATACCCCATAAACTGAACCATCCTCACCAGCTTTGCTTGGATGATGCTGGCATCTTTAAAGAGCCATACATGTAGCACAAGTCTTTGTGTGTTCAACAATACAAGCTTTGACTTCCATGTGATCAAGGAATGGTTTGCATGGAAGACAAGGAAAATACACATAGCCCTATGTCATTTTTTCTTTATCAAATAGGAGGCAAACATCATTTGAGCATTTTGGCAGAAATGGTGAGTGTTCCAGATGTAGAGCATATGAATAGGACAAAGACTGGTACTCTTTAGATCCTGTAGTAGAAGCATCAACCCTTCTTAATTAAGGGCTAGGGTTCCTGGAACAGAGTAGTTTGATAGCATAAGGTATAACAAGGCCCTTTTGAGTCTACATGGTGGTCTCTCAAGTCACCAATATCTGACTCTGAAAAGATTTGACTTTATTTATGCTGCAGTTGGTGGACTTCTAAAAAAAATTGAGCTATGATTCACTGTGATGGAGGAAAGTTAACCCAACATAATCCTCGTGCTTAAAACAGAATAAATTCATTCAACTGTTTATACTATTTCTGCTATGACTTCTTCTCTTGCCTGTCTTTCCAGAATTCTGAAATGGAAAAGTATTTCTCACATGGACGGCATAAATTTTGATTGTTTTTTTTCCAGGAATGACTAACGTATTAGTAAATAATTCCCAAGTGAGGCAATTTTTTGCAGGTGTGAAATTGTATGGCAGTTCAGGTGCCACTCTATTTCATGTTTTTTCATGGTATCTCCTTCCCCCCACCCCTTTCCATAAAAGTGTTGTGACCAAACCACTACATAATGCCTTTTGATTGGGAACATGTACAAAGAAGGAGGCGAATAAGACAGATCAGCTGTTGATTACAAAACACATTTTAATTAAAGTTTCTTTAATTAATATTGCATCCCTATTGTCTTTAATTCAAATATAAAATCTCTTGGGCTGCAATATTCATTTTGCAAGATCTCAATCATTAACATATTTATTTGGAAGGAAAGCTAATTTCTCACAGTACTGTAGAAGATTTCCCATTATGTATGCCCATACATGTGTTTGAAAACATCATTTCCAGCTTTGTATGTCCAGAAAGAAGCACAGTTCTTAAATTTTGGTTCTGATACAGAGACATTTGTTAGTTTCATAATTCCTTTAATCTAAAGCCTTTTCACATACTGTCTCACACATAGACAGGATAAATATAGCATGGAAGACCTCTATCATTCTATTATCAATTATTTGAGTAATTAGCTTTGGTGACAACTCATCTTCCTTAGGTTGCTATTTTCTGACACTGTTGTACATTTATGTATTTTATGGTTTTATCTTAACATCTGCTCAACAATTAAGCTGTGCAAGATAGCTTGGATTCAAGAATTTCATACTGTGGAGATGACATCCTCTTAATCCAAGGAAAGAGGCAACATAATTTGTCTTGTTGACACACTTTGTGCTGCCTTCCAGACTCCTTTCAGTCTGCTCCAGCCTTTGCAGAAGCTGGAAGAGTCTTCTGTGCAGGTGTGGCTAGTGCCTGTGCAATAACCTTTTTTGGGTATTTCAAGAACTAGAGGAGATTACAGGGAAGTTCAGCAAGCAAATGGAAGGGAGGTAAAGTGACTTCTTCATTCTTAGAAGTGAGAGGGCCACATTCCTTCAAGAAACAGTTCTAAGGGAATGCTTTGCTTGAACCTTCATTGAATAATACAGCCTCCATTCACCCACAATACTGCACTGAAATCAGTTTGGGATTTAATTATAGTATAATTGTCATTTTTAATTTCATGAGCACCAGTTTAATATTCTTCATTACCTCTTGCATCCTGAGATTTTATAGCATTTATGCAGAAGAATTCCCCTCTTAGATTTTTTTAAAGATCTTTTTGCATGCTGGGAAGGTAGAAATACAGATTTTCTATATTTACAATAAGATCAGTGCAGCAACTGTTTGTTATGATAGTCACTAATCTGAAATCCAGGCTGGCCAAATGCTTATTCTTTCCTCATATTACTACTATCTTGACATCACGACAGCTGGATCTGTCTTATTATAAAGTTACTTGAAGAATACAATACAAGGAAAATAAAGAAAGGCTGTAATTAATTACCTTTAATTTCACCTGGCAGTGAAGGGGAGTCCAGCTGACGCTGTAACACTCACTGTTGGAAGAAAGGTTGGAGTCCAGGAAGACCTTCAGGCCCACTATAGCTTCCCAGGTGTAACAGAATTCAGTCTGATTCTGCCAACATATGTTCTTCATGAAAGGCACTTCCACATCTGGGAAGCTACCCATGTGAATCTTCAGTAAGATTCTCTCTTCTCTCAGAGTCTGAAGGATGAGATTGTGATCTTTTTGTTCCCAGATCAGACCACTGGTACTACCTCTCAGGATCCAGTTCTTGTTTGGCTGATCCACTACTTGCCAATAAATAATCCCAATAGTCATCAGAAGGAAGACCACTACCCCAAGGCAGGCAATCACTCCTTTCCAGGTTTCATTCATTTCCTTCAGCCCAGAGTTCCACGTCACCTCTGGAACTGGACTGGGGTTGTTCCTGGGATGATTGTGAGGCATTGTTTCAATCGGCAAAAAAGATAAAAGGAGGAAAAGGAAGAGGAGGACAGATCTAGCAAGGAATTTCAGGGCCCCTGAAATTGCAGAAAATTCTGTTCTCTCTCCGAGTGACACCCCACAGGCCCCAGCTGTCTATGAATAATTCCACACTATTGGTACCCAGGAAGAGGAAAACAAAAAGAACTGGGGCAGAGTAAAACTCCTGAAAGGTTTTCTCCATGCATTCTTCAAGAAGAGACTTAAATCTGGGGAAGTTATTTGAGCCAGTGCTGCACAAGCAGTATAAAGGGAGGGAGCCTGAAAAAGAGAACTGCAAATAACGTGGAGTGCCAGATCCATTTGTCCTGCCAGATTTTTCCCAGGTGCTTGACGTATCTCTGGCATGTCTGAGGTTGCCTAATCAGGAACGCTGTCCATTGCTGAATGGAAGCCTGCATGCACGAGAAAGCCTTGGCTCCATAGAAGAGAGGCCTGCTTATTGAACAAGTAGTTTTGAACTAAAATATGCATGAACAACACACAAGGAAGCCTGCTCATCTTTAGAGTACTGTTGATTAATTCTGTGTAAGAGTTCCAAATTATTTTTAAAAAAACAACTCAGGAACCCAAAATAAGAAACATCTTCTGATAATCTGTGGATGATAGTTAATTACAAAGAAAGCTAAGCATCTTTTAGTGGTGTCAGTAAGCACTGGGTCCTTGAATAATTTCAATTATTCAATTGTTAAATGGAATATCTTACAGTTGTCAGTTATATTATTGGTTCACTGGACCAATATTTCTATCACTTGAATTATTCAGCTCTGTTCAGACTTTATTTGGACTATATTATGCACACTCACACACACTTATTTTTCAGAAGTGTCCAAGGCAATCCTATGCATTTGTTTTTTAAAAAAATAAGAGCAATTCTACAACAATGTTGTACACAACTTGGCATCTGTTCCAGAACTGGCTGATTTTATAACATTGTCAGATTTGGAAGATGAGATTATTTCTGACTCTACTCTGCAACTAACATGGTATTTTTCTTTGATTTGCTGTAGTTCACATATATTGTATGTGTTCCATTTTCCCCTGCCTTCCAGATTGGGGCACAGCTAGCCATTCATTTTTAATTAAATTCTTCATAGAAATTCAATGGTTTTGTCATAGATCTTACCTCTTCTTGTATGTATGTTTAGAATTTAATCTTACCATCACCACCACCCGGTTGTTACAGCAACATGCAATATTTTGCAGATGTGCCCAACTGCAAAATTACTGGCATGCTATTATTTCACTTTTACAATTGACAAAGACCTTTAAAGGCAATAAAGGAATGTTGGCAAGACAGCTGGGAAGCCTTTAGAACATTTTAATACATTTGTTTGTTTGCTTACTTGCTTGCTTGCTTTTATAGTCAAGTTCACCTTACATAGCTTCCATCACAGCAATCACTCAGATTTGTTTTCTCATCATAAGGCAAATGCATATAAATATGTGGACTGAAAAACATGGAGGGGTATAGTGCTAGCAATTTATTTAATTTTTGGCTTAGTGGGAGACACCAAGCCGAAAGATCACCATCCTGTTGGTCAGCTAAAGGAAAAGAAGACGAGTGCTGGTTGCTGCATTTTGAACTCAGCAGACCATCAATAGCAGGTTGGTTTCAAACTGTTTTGTAAGGGGTTTGCAAATGAAAATCCTGATTGTGTGGAAGTGCCTTTGGTTTCATCATTGTTCTATGCTGGCAGTTACACACACCCAGCTGGTTTCTGATAACAAACTCAATATACTGTATTTATTACAATCATAAATCTTTCACTGAAGTAACCCCAAATACCCTGCAAACTCAATTATTTCTGCACAAAAAAAAAAAAAGGCACAAGAGCTAACTTTAGCAATAGAGCCTGGAGAAATGAATCTCTGGTCCAGGAAGATCCAAGAATAGTCCATTTCCGGTCTAAGGTTCCATGTAGTCAACAACAGCATACAGAATCACAGGTAGAAATTTCTAACATTGTTGACCACAAAGAGCCAATAACAAAAGCCATTTTTGTATATAGCCCTTATTATTAGCTTGACTAATTGGCTGAGTCTCACTTCTTTTTTTCAAGTAGAGGGTTTGACTTCCTTTGTTCTTCTCTTCTTAATCTGAGATACGTTGCTTGGCCCCAGAGCTTGCCTGGCTTGGGCTGGGGATCAGCTGACTCAGCCGGTACCTATTTCTCCTCTGATGTATTTTCTTCAGCTAATTCCTAGGGTGCAGGTTGAGCCTTCTCAATCAAGATCAAGCTCCAGCTTCTGAATCAGAAGACTCAGACTGTCCCTAACAACTGGGCACACTGGAGTTCAACCCTTGATAATGACTTGTATAGGGCTATGATTTAATTAAATTTATTTTCAATTAAACATTAAAAGCTAAGTTTGAGATGCTGCTGCCTTTTTTAAACAACTGAAGGCCTTTATGGAAGTGGAAATGTTACATTTATAGATCCATTCCCTGAAAACATACATACATATGTATGCCTAATGATATGACAAAATATTAAAAGTGTTCCCTGCCATCGATTTATTCATCAATGATGAAACTTCCCAGGGGAAAAATATTAGTCCCTTTTTTTATCCTGATACCCTATATTATGATAGCATTCATGATAATAAGCTTGAATTCATATATTATTTCTGTAAAAGAAAGACCATATGGCAAATATGTGATTTACAGTGTAATCTTAAGGTTAAACACCTATGGGTAACTCTCAAGATGTTCTGTTGGGCTTATGTTTGGATATGTAGTTTTAGACTGCTTACATATTTAGACTCACTTGACACCAGTGGGATTTACTTTACAAATTTATGAATAACATTGCACAGTATTGTACTCTGTGTGGGTAATTTAGCCATATGGTAATTTAAACTGAAAAGATAAGTCTGAGGACAGAAAGAATCAAAGAGTTTGAAATCAACCAGATAATGTAGTTGCACAACAGCACTGTTTCACTGAAAGGAGCAGAGGAGAAAAAGTCTTGGGATAGGATTATGATCTCTTTTATAGCACTCACTGGGTTCCTCTTGAAGAAAGGAAAAGTCCATAATGAGTGCAGTGACATATATAGCTTGAGTGCCTGTAAATACAAATAAGGATTCAAGAAATACAGCCAAGCATCCTATAAAGACAGCAAAAATATAAGACAAGGCCCAAGACACAATCTAGAGTCAGCAAAACATATTTTTGGCCCTGTTGACTTTGATTCATTATTTGACTATTGTCAGCTTAGATCAGTTGGAGAAAGTTTGCAATGGAATAAGTTTTATTGTCACCTGCATAACCAGTGTTGAAATCAATGGAACAAGCACTGCAAGTGTTTGCAGACATTCCTGCTGCAAAGTGCGGATGCCTTTGAAAATTAGCATGAAGGTTAGTGGTGGTTGGGAGGGGCTCTTTGCTGGTAAATCTAGCTCCTTTTTAACATCTACCAGTAACTTTTGTTTCTGCTGGAGGGGCTGGGGGCTGGCAAATGAGATGCACTGTGCAACATCACTCCATCAACTTAACCTCCTTTGTACTTGTTTTGGGACAAAGCAAGCAAGTACATTAGGGGTAGAACTTGTGGTGTGATATCCCAACCACATTTCATCGTTTTGATGAAATCTTGACTTGCTGAGGATGCCCCTATGTATATGTGAACATGTCTGTATGTTTTGAGGTTTTGAGTGTTCAAGCAGTTTTATTAGAAGTTATTAATTCAGTCAATATAGATGGATTTTTTGGTCCTAGCCCTGTCCTTTTTTGTGAAGCTTCTTCACAAACATACATACATACATACAGTGGAGGGGGGAGTGGGAGGAGGGAAACTCTGGGGATGGTTTCAGCTGGAGTTTGCAAACTTAGCTTGACCAGGTGGGAAAGCCTCATGTTCCACAGGACCTTTGTCTATTTTTTGTCTATCTACTCTTCCTTTTGGGAGGTGGGAAATTGTATTTATGTATTTATTTGCTTAATCCTACTTCAGCACTGCCCAACTCCAGACTAACTCTGGGCAGCTCACAATGTAAAATAAGATAAATGAAAATACAGTAAGGGAAATAAACAAAATGGCAAAGCCTGAAATCAAAACATATGCAACATATGACAACCACATCTAACAAGGGGTTCTACTCATCCTAGCCCAAGGCCTGGGAGAACAGCCAGGTCTTCAAGGCCTTCCAGAATGCCATTGGGGGGAAGCCATCTGGATCTCAGTGGGGACCTCATTCCAGAGCACAGGCGCCATAGCAGAGAAGGCACTCTCCCTGGAACCTGACATATGACATTGATTGAGGGGACTCAGAGCACTCCCACTCCACTGGCTCAGGGAGAAACTATGGGAGATAGGCAGTACCTCAGACAATCAGTCCCTTTGCCATGTAGGTGATAATTTGCATCTTGACCCCCAGAAGCATATTGGCAGCCAGTGCAGCTCTTGAAGCAGAGGTGTGGAGTGGGCAAGCTGAGGCAGACCCACCACTGCTCACACTGCTGCATTCTGAACCAGCTGAAGCTTCCACGTAACCTTCAAGGGCAGCCCAATGTAGAATTCATTGCGGTACAAGTAGCCTTCGGGTTATGATGGCAATTGGGACCAGAAACTCTGTCACTAAGTGACGCAGTCATAAATCATGATGTCACGTGACTGCATCACTTAGTGATGGCAATTCTGGCAGTCCCAGTTGCCATCATTAAATGAGGATCATGTGGGTTGTTAAATAAGGACCTCATGTGATTGTGACTTCTGACTTCCTGCCAGCTTCCCCATTGACTTTGCTTGTGGGAAGCCAGCAGGGAACATCGGAAATCATGATCATGTGACTGTGGCTCACTACAACATCGTAATTGCAAGCCAGGCAATCATGATCATGTGATTGCAGGGATGCTGCAATGGCGGGAACTCCAAGGACCTATCGTAAGTCCCCCTCGCTCAGTGCCATTGTAACTTTGAATGATCATTGAACAAATGGTAGTTGAGCCGTGAGGTGACAAGAGCATTAGTGACTGTCTGGAGGGTTGCCTGATCTAGGAAGGGATGCATCTAGTGCACCAGACAGAGCTGTGCAAAGCACCCCTTGGCCATAGCTGCCACCTGCTCTTTGAGCAGGAGCTGATTACACAGCACTCCTGAATGGGGAAGTGCAACCTCATCCAGGAGTAAGGAAGGAAAAATCCAGATCTAGGTGGTCCTAACAACAACAGTTACTCAGTCTTGGTAGGATTGAGTCAGAGTCAGTTTCTCCTCAGCCAGGCCCACACAGCCTGCAGGCACTGGGAGAGGACTTTGACAGCCTTGCTTGGCCAGCCTGGGGTTGAAAGATATAAATGGATATCATCTGCAATCCCAAAGTGGTGGATTACCTCACCCAGTAGTTTCATGTAGCTGTTGAACAAGAGGGGAGACAGTATCAAACTCTGTGGCACCCCACAAAATAGAGGCCTAGAAAGCAACCTCAACCCCCCCCCCAACACCAACTGGAACCGTACTCAAAGGAAGGAAGAGAAACACTGCAATACAATGCCCCTATTCCTGGGACCAGTCCAGAAGAATGCCATGCTCAACAGCATCAAAAGCTGCTGAGAGATCAAGGGGCATAAGGATGGATGCACCCCTTCCATCTCAGCTCTACCATGGGTCTCAACAAGGGTGACCAAAACTATATCTATACTGAATACTACATCTATATTGAACTATATCTATACTGAAACCTGACTGAAGCAAGTATAGATAATCTGCTTCCCCCAAGGTCCTCTGCAACTGCAGCCCAACTGGATGGTAGTTGTCTAAGATAGTTGGGTTCAACAATGGTCTCTTGAGGAGAGGGCACACCACCACATGGATCCACTTGCAGATCTCCCCATGACCTCTTTAGCAATCCAGGAGGGGCTTGGGTCCAACAAATAGGTGGGCGAACTAATAGTGCAGAGAACCACCTCCTCAAGAGTCACCAACCCAAACTCATCCCAGATCACACCATCAGGCTGAGCCCCTGGCACCTCAGGTGGACCTACCCAGTCAGAGTCCAGCTCGGCATGGCTGTGAATGACTTTATCCATCAAATAGCCAGGCTTATGTATTTATGTTCAGAGGTACCTTCCTCTTGTGTAAATATGGTTTGTTAAACTGCCTGGGCTCCTACCCCCTATGCTTTTCAGTATTTATGTGCACATGTCTATGGTTTGCAAAAATAAACAGTCTGAGAGATTGCATGGTGGGAATCCATACAAAAGAGGTTTGTAAAAAATGTAATAAAAAACACTGAAATCCTCCAAAGTGTTTCCAGCTGCCTTGCTACTGCTCATTTGCTACATTCAAAAGTCTCTGTTAGGATGAAATGATAGCAAATCAACAATTTTATAAGCAGGCGATTTTCCAATAGCTGTACTCATGAATGTAAGGCATTGCTGTAGCTAGACAGGGACTGGGAAGATAAACTCTAAACAATGCATATAGGGAGAGAGGAGATCCAGGGAAACAGTGCTGAAAGTGGATAAGGCAGGAGGCAGGGTGAAAAAAAAGTTCCTGCCAATTAAAAAATGGACTGCCCAAAAGGTCTACATAACTGCAGCCAATTAGTAATTCAGCTAAATGACCCTATTCCCACAATATGTTTAACTGTGTTAATAAGGAGGGAGATTTAATACTAGAACGGGGTCCACTGGCTCAGTCACTTAATTTCCAGGGAATCAGTCATTCACAAGGTTAAACTAACTCTACCCACTCAGATTATCATGGCAACACCTGAACCCAATCAGTTGACTCATCTTGCATAGTAGTCCTCCAAGAAAAAGAGCTGGAGAGAAAAAGTAGCTGAAAAAGTGAGCTACTTTATATAGAACATGCTGCCAAGGTTTGGCAGCACACAGCATACCTTCCCCATATTGATCAGAGGCAGTGTCCAAGCCACACATGATGTTGCCTATGTGGCCAGTGAGGAAGAAGCTAGTCATGAAGCTTTGCCAATACTGTCCTGATAAAATGGTTCATGAGATAGCTCGGCTCATCCTGGAAAAAGTGAGGCCCAAAATTGTGATTTTTGACCCAGATAATGTGATATGTGCTTCAAGAACCACAGACGATAAGGAAATTTGACTAGATTGCGCACAGTGTAGAACAGGGACAATGGGTTTCTTCTGAAAATTGTATTTTTTCAAAATATTGTTGTTACTGTTATGTGAGGTTTCACTCACATATGCATAAAGCTTTGCTAAAACAGAAAGATTCAGCAGATTAGTTATATAGCTACATTTTTGTGTGTTTTTGTTTTCTTGATTAAGAATCATCTTTAGGATGCTAAATGAAATGAATGACAATTAGTTTATTAGGAAACGTGACTCCATGACAGCAACAATCCTAAACGAAAAGCAGTTGCTCTTTAAGAAAGAGGGCCATCTGGCAAGTGAAGGGAAAGATGGGAATGGAGGTTATTAAATTACTAAACCTGAGGTCCATTTCTTATTTATAGGAGCCTTTCTTCCTTCTCATGTGTCTCATTTCTCACTAGACTGGAAGGATGGGATGGTATCCAAGAAATCGATGCAAACATATAAGTTTTCTGACTAAACCATGTTAGATTTTTTTTTCACATTCCTATAGATAATACTTAGATCTGTTCCTCAGTGGTCACACAATTGATCTGGTTATATGTGTGTGTGCGTGTGTGTGTGTGTATCTTTACATACACATGTGCACACACACAGATTACCACTTGAGATCATCAGTTCTGAGAAGACTTTGAAGGTTGCCTAGAGTTCTTGTAACCTGGTATAGCTGACAAGTTTCTTGAGAAAAAAAGTTATATTATTCTGATTCTATATACAGATGCTGAAACAAGAAGGAAACCAAACTCTTCTTTCAGTGCACCCCTTGCTAAAACAGGCAGATAATCATTATTCAGTGTCCTTTTCACCTGTTGTAAGGGAAGAATCCTTACCTGGTTGTAGGCCTGCTGTGCTCACCCGTTCCAACCTCTAGAAGCTGTTGACCGTCTTAGAAAGGCAAGAAAAGAACTGACAGTTCCTCAAACAGATTGCTCTTGTGTAATCCAAGGCTTTTAAAACACTGCAAGCAAAATCCTGGAGAGGCTTTGGCAGAAAAACAGGAAGCTTAGCACTAATCTCAGAGCAAAACGTATCACCAATATTGCTTGTAGCTTGATACCCTTGAACAATCCCGTTGCTGGGTTCTGCAAACCACCCGTGATAGGATGCTGAGACCCAGTGATGACATCCTGGAGGTTGCTATGATATAACTCATATCAGCCAGGTCCAGTGTAATAGACACAAAGGCAACCCCTCCATTTCTGAAAGAATCCAGGCATCCAAGTTGGCAAGATTTGTTATAACTCTCATGTGATGAACCCCGGAAAAATGTTTAGAAAGTGCACTCACTCAGCAGAGAGGTCAGTCACAGCACAATCACGATGTTACCAGTTTTTGAAAGATGGTAGCTGCTTGACACTGAAGGTTAGGTAAACATGCCTTGTTATACTAAGGAATATTTTGAGCACACAAGAGTTCTTTTAAAAATTATGTATCTGTAAATCTGTGTACATGCTTGCAAGGTTTCTAGGGTGTGAAATCTATAAGAGAGATTCATATAAGGAAGCTGGTCATTTTCTTTAGAGATTTTTATTGGTTTGGAATTTGTTGGAGGTTGAAGCATTGTCTCTGTGTATGTCAGTGCTCCTGAGAGCAGGAATTTGATTTGAGCAATTATTAATGATGCAAGCTTTATACAAAGAAAGGAGATTTACCTATAGGAAATACATTATAGGAATAGGCAAAGCCTATGTCCTACTTAGGTAGACCGTCCAAGAGCATATGGATGTACAGTATGCCTGGGAAGGAAAGTGAGAAGGATGTGATCTCAGATTAGCAATCTTTTAGATGAAAAGCAAGCATGGAGGGGAGGGGATACAGACTAAATCCTGCACCATCTGCCTCCTACTTCCCCTTGTGGTCAGTAGGTCATGAAGTACTGAAGAGTCAGTGCTGTGGGATTTGGGCTACCAACACAATTAAACATGTAATGACTCTACAGAGAGATTTCGGTTCTCCCCACCTCCCAAGAAGGTGAATGTGAATATCAGATCTGAAACTATACTAAAGAATTTTTTGGAGGTATAATGTAATTTACCTCTAGTTAATAATTTGTATTCAGAAAACATTTCTATTGGTGAAAAGGCCGGGGACATCTATCTCCCCTCTCTTCTGGAGGGCTCCCCAGCTTCTGGGGCAGCAATTGGCAAACTGCTGCCTTCTTTATTCGGCCAGTAGCAGAAGTCCATTGACTCAAAAGTGTCTCATAAGGGAAGAAGTCCTTTAGTCCAGGTGGGGAAGAATTTGCTTGATCAAACCCTATGTATTTTGGAAGATATGACCATCTCAAGAACAGGGTTCTGAAACCAGGGCACATGAAGGCTCGATCCCAAGTTATAGTGGGTTCCAAAGTGGTGCCAACATTCAAGTTCTTCCAGCATCTAGCTTTGTGACTGAAATGTGGTTTGTGCTATTATTTTCAGAGGCCATTTTGCTTTTTTGAGGGAACATGGTACTCCGTGGACATGATTTAAGGGAGGTTCCAAGAAATGCCTACCAGGATTTACTAGCAGAGCTACCTTGAATTAAGCTCATATTCATACTAGAATTCTAAATTCATAAGCTTCCTCCATCCCAGTTAACTTAGATGCAACCTGGCTATGTGCAGGCATCATAGACATACCAGTCTATTGGATTTCCTATGTGTGTCACCCAAAGTAGACAGATTAACTGCTACTGATCCAGATACTGAAGACTGAGTTTAAATATTTAATTCTGGTAAACTTGAACATAAGATCACATAATTTCCCAGCCATTTCTTTTCTACTAAAATTTGAGACCCAGATTTCTAGTAGTAGCAAGAACAGCAATGATTTTTCCCAATAAGGGAAAAGATTTCAGGAAAACTTGAAAAATTCCAAACATGATTTGTCTTGTTGACACACTTTGTAGTGTCTCCCAGACTCCTTTTAGTCTCCTCCAGCCTTTGCAGAAGATGGAATTCCAAACAAAATCCAATACCTGAAAGTTAGGAACACCCTGGTAGGCTAAATAAATCAATGTTTAAAACAAAACAAAACACTAAACAATGAAATGACTAGAAAAAGCCTAGCTCCCACATTTAATCCAGGTCACTGGCAGGGTAAGTGACTGTATATAAACAGGGAGCAAACCCCACACTCACTCGCACTGATGATGTTACCTAGTCAGGTAATGAAATATCTGCAAGTGAACAACCAAGCTCAGAGATCACCAAGGACTCCATATTTTGATTCAGTATTGCCTAAGGTTTACAAGTTCCAAGGAGGCAAAACAGCAATGAAAATTAGGAATATAATAAACTCATCAAGCGGCATGAAAACCAATTTACTTTAAGAAGAATGTGAAGAACAAAAATTAGCACATAAAAAGCTGTGTTTTAGGATATGCTTGAACTGGAAATCTGTTCTGAGGCAAAATAATGAAATGAAATAAAATAGTGATAAATCAGACTGGAGAAGGTATTGCTGCCAGATCTGCTGTAGCATCTTTGTTTACCAAAAATGATGCCTTTTTAAAACCTTCCTTTTAAACAATAACCTTCCTTTGCTACAACTTCACTGAGGCAGAATACATTTTTCAAAAGGCCAGAAGGTAGGTGAAATACAGACAATGGAAATTCTATTTTTCTTCTGATAAACTTAGTTATCATTCAGAAAGAAGACAAAATTATCAATATGCCTTTTCAGATGAAGCACTTTGAAGATCCTTCAGTCTGGAAGTTGAGTTTTAATGAATCTTTCATCCCAACCCTTATTCTTATGAAAACTTTCCCCCCATACAAAAAAAAAAAAAATGTTTCTTCCTGCCCAATGGAAAACTCAGCTAGCTCCAAACTGCATTTCATCTTTTAAGTTTTCCTTGAATGGCCTACAGTGTTTACTTCTTTCAGCCAAGAAAAATTAATCTTCTTTGACCTGATTGAAGAAAAACATTTCTTTTATTTCCCATAATGGGGCCTGCCCTTCCAATTTCATCTCGTTTATTTTAGACAAAATAATACAATTCTTCATCAAGATGAGATTTTTTTCTTGCTATCATTGTATTTTAAAATCATATGCAGCTTGTCAGAGAAGTGCATTTAAAAGAGTAAGGGTTTTTTCCCTAAAATGTTCATATACTGCTCTCTCATTTTTTCCTGAATGTCCTCCTCCCTTTTTTCCCCCTTCAGGTATTTATAACACATTTCTGGTCTGCAGTTAGATACAATATATTTATGTATGTGGTTATTTTTATAAGCCACCCTTATTTTATAAAAAAACAGAAAGTAATAACAGTTCTTTAAAAATATAAAGCATCAGTAAAAATTAAAGATGTGCAGAGACTACTTGAAATGACCCAACTTATTCTACATCTCTCCAAGGGTTGCAAAGCTTCAGTAGGTCTATCTCTTTAGGGAAGAATATGAAAAGTGAATACAAGTGCCTTCTCATTTCCTTCTCATTTTTCCCATCCCCTAGCTCTGTTTCCAGTGACCTTAATTGCTGCCAACGAAAGCTATCAGATCACTGTTATCTTCTCTGCAATGTCTAGCTCAGCCTTTCTCAACCTTTTGACCCTGGAGGAACCCTTGAAATAATTTTCAGGCCTCAGGAAAGCCCTGCAAATATAGGCCAGAAGTTACAAAACTATTGTATTTGTTTCATGTATAGACTTGCATATATGCATTAACAGTGTTCTTAAACTGAAAATAAAGAATGAAACTTATCTATTTAATGTGAAGTTGCCTAAATTTGAGATAATTCTTTAAATAAATCGTGATCTCCCAGAGAACCCCTAGTGACCTCTGCGGAATCTTCAGGTTCCACAGAACCCTGGTTGAGAAACCCTGCTCTAGCTTTTGGCTTCTTGGACTATCTAAGTATTGAGAAATATTTTTTTAAGGGTTAGGGTTAGGATTGTTTTCTATTGTTGGTTTAGAAAGAGCTGGAGGTCAGTTTATGACCCCTCTGTAGCTGGCATACACCAGATCCCTTAGTTGGCATACACCATCTCTTGGGTGTTACTTGTGCTTACAATAGCCATTGTTTCAATAGAAGAATGAGAATATAGGAAGCTGAATATTGATAGAATGAAGGTGCTGAGCTACATAGGGTCCTAAGTGTGCCTTCCCATGCTTGTTGGTATCCACATGCAAACGAAGGCCAATCCTTCTCCCAGTCATCCATGTGTCTTAGCTCTGTCACTTAGCAACAAGGAAAGCGCTGGCCCATAGGTCCATTTAGTTCAGTATTATTTTCATTGACTAAGAATGGCTCTTAGTTTATATAGAGGAGAACATTTCCCAGCCCAAGCTGGGTTTCGCCAGCAACTGAAATGAGACTTTTCTTTATGCTGTCACAAACTTCAGTAAAGTTTTACAGGTGCACCATGTTAAACGCCATGCAAACAAAAGACTGAAATGTGAAACAAATGAACTGTAGTCTGCAATTGGCAGAGCTTTGGAGGGGGGCTGCTGTTCTAAATAATTTCTTACATGGTATTTTCCTTAATTCTTTTCTTCCAAAGAAGTATTTCAGGAACACCCAAGTTCCTGTACTACACTGTTAGGTGAGGAATGTATGAAAGTAGGTAGGTAGAAAGATGAAAAGTCTACATACTGTCAATATAGCCTACGAAGTGCTTGAATTATTGGCTTAGTTCTCTTTCAACAATATAGTTTGATTTTGTGGCATTGATATCTGAAATGTATCTGAGATCTGTCACACAAATAACTGTAAACTCTCAGTCCAAACAGATTGATTTATTGTAGGATCCTTCCAAAGCATGATAAAAAAAAACCATACAAGCCATGGAACTGTGGAGGTGAAGTATGGTCATACAGTACGCAGAGCTATCTTGAAAGCTAATTATCTGGTGGGATTAAAAATGGTTCTATCTACATATGTACCTCCTCTCAGCATGTGCTATGACTGTTAAGAATTTTTAAAATAGAGTAAATTTTATATTTCAATGCAGTTATATTTAAGCTTGCTTATTTATATATTAACACAGGTCCCAAAATAGTAGAAATGCTACCCAGAGATTCTGTTCATAAAAATCTAACTCATCTCTTAATGACCACTTAGTTTAGTTCTGTTCTGGATCCAATCAAAGTGGTCATTAAGTAGTCATTCATTAGGAAAGCAAGTTTTCCACAAAAAGCTTATTAGAAATATGATCAAAGAAATGATTCTGTATCACAAACAAGATATTTCTTGGGGCATGGTGAGTATAACCTTTAGATCAGGCAATTGTTTTTAGAATGAAAGGAAAGTGTTCCGAGTTTTGATTTAATTTACAATAAATATTTTATTTTTATTTATTTTTTTACTATTTTTTTTATAATTTTACTAAAAGTTTTAAAAAAGAAGATAAAAACTAATGCAAACTAATAAAAAGTAAGAAAGAAACAAGAAAAAGAAAGGAATCAAAGAAAAAGCTAAAAGTGCAAGAAAGGAAAAACATTTTAAAAAATAGTAAAGAAAGAAACAAGATACAAAGTGGCTTCCAATCTTCTTTACAGCAATTGTAAGTACAATTATAAATTTACCTCCTTCTCCAAAGTTACAACATGTCTCTCTTCTTTCTATAATCTATCCTGTCTAAACATCAAAACCATAAATCATAAGTTCATTTTTTTCTGTTTTCTGCAAAAAGTCCATTAGGGCTTTCCAGTCAGCGATAAACATTGTATTTTCTCTGATCAAAGAAGCCAATCTGGCCATCTCAGTGAGTTCTATCATCTTCACCAACCATTCCTCCATTTATTTTTTTACTATCACGGAGAAGTGTTTTTTGGCATGTTTTGATAGTCCAGGTTTGGATATTATGCATCTTGACTTGGTGTGACAAATCCAGTCCTTCCTTCCCCTTGCTTTACATTTCTCTGAAAAAGGACATGTCACATACATGGCTGGCTTCTGTCAGGACTCAGCATTACCTTAGGGCAGTGTTTCTCAACTTAAGCCACCTTAAGATGTGTGGACTTAACTCCCAGAATTCCCCCAGCCAGCACACATCTTAAGGTGGCTGAGTCTGAGAAACACTGCCTTAAGAAGTGAAGGAATTACTTGGAAGACACCTGATCCAATGCATTTGAACTTCCTTCTTTTGAAGTTACTTCCAGTCCAATTAAACACTTGCTTTCTTTTCAAGTAGCTAGCCAAGAGTAAGGCCTGACCATACTGTGACCACTTGCTTCTCCCCATATGTCCTTAAACTTTAAGATTCCTAGTAAGTTTAGTTACTTAAGGCTCACATATCAAGCACCCGAGCATTCCAGATTTCTCTTTGCTTGGCTTTTAAAGGAATGTATTGAACTGGAAACCAAACTGGATTTAGGGGTGAGGGTGACTTAGGATGGGGCTGTACATATTGTATTTTTTTAATCTATGAGGTTTGCACAAGACATGATGGCAGGTTAAATTTTGGGTTGTCTAGACTGGGGGATGTCCCAGATTGCTGGATTTTCCTGTTTGTCTATTTCTTAAAGATGTGAAAAGAAAGTTCAGAAAAAGGGGTTTATCCTTCTCCACAGGTGTAAGTCATGAATGTGGTTCAGGTTGAAGATAATTATTATATAATAAAACATATATTGGGTAGCATTGTATTCTTGGGAATATAGGCAAAGGGATTCTGACAGGCTTTCCAACCTCACAGGCTTGCAGGTATACACTTCATATTTACCACACTTAGAAGTAGAGATAGTAAACAATTTTCATCTACTGCAGGCAGCAAAACATTTTGGTCTTGCTCTAAAACCTAAGAATTCAGTGTCAAGTTGATCCAATTAATTTTTAGAGGAGCCAAAAAGTAACTGCAGCACCATCTGCTTTGAGTTCAGCTATGAGCATGTGGGGACGACTCTTTACAATCACTTATTAGTAGAATTGGTGTCCAGCCTGTTGGGTGCCGCTAGTAGCTCAGAAAGCCCAGATAAAATTAAAAGCTCCAATATATTTTGCAGCTAATTCACATATGCACATTTCAATCATCTTTCTGATTATGCAGTTATGCAAAATAAACCCTCTTTTCCCTTACTAGCTCTTAGTAAAGCTAATGAGATTTTTGCCCGTGCATAGGTAGTCCAGTAACTATTATAGACAAGGCCAATTAAATTGCTTGGAAATGGCTCAGATTAGCCACCCCTAGCATAAGAAAGCTAGGTAGGTTTCCATTTCATTAAAACTATTTTTAAAAGGTACTGGAGTTTTCCAAATCAGAAACCTGTCCTTTGGCTGTTTTCCAAGACTGGGTTATCACAGGTCCTTTGGAATAGCAATTAAAATCATGGATGAGAAAGTGGGGAAGGGATGATTTACTCTAAAATGTTGATGGGAAAGGATCTTGACTGATGTGCTTGTTTTCAAATCCTTCATATTCCTCCTCCACAGTGAGTCTGACAGAAGATTTTAAAAGGCAGAACATGATGTCCCTGCTGATGTTTCATAAATTTTCAGTATAAGTAAACAAATGAACCAATACATTGCAAGGGAAAAATACGTTGCCAAATTCATACAATCCTAGAGACATGACAAAAAGGCAGTAGTAATTGCATATACTTAGTTGAGTTCTCAGCCTGTGCCTACTATTTTAAACCTTGCCAACGCTCCAGCTTTTTGCTGTGATTATGTGAAGTTTCAATCCCACAACCACATTATCATGCTGGAGAGTTTCAATTTAAATCCATATTTTTGTTTCCATCCAAGTTCGCATGAATATTCTGAGCCTTATTTCCTTATTTATGTGTTTATTTTATTTTTACTTGCTTACTGCAGATCGATGGAACTCAGATGGGACACTGCATTCTTTCCCTTTGAAGAAATATTCTAAGAACTCTACTGATCAAGCCTGACATAAAACTTGATGTTCACATTGTGACTATTTGAATGGATCTCATAACTATATGAAACTTCATACAACTACTTTTCCTAGAAAACGGTCCTGACAGCAGCAACCTGGATGCCTCTCTGATCTTCCTTCAATAGGGGTCATGACTGGAAAAAGCTTATGGAATGTTCTAATGCACTTATCTCACCTAGAAGCCAAAAATCACTCCAACATTTCTACCTCTCATTTGCTTGTGGGCAAAATAATTGTAATGGTACATGAGAATGACCTTGGGAGGCAGGAGGAAGAGCCACAGACTAGACAACAGTCACATAAGAGGCAGCTGAGTCCGCAAAAGGAGTGGGGACATGGCAAATGTCTTGGAAGGGCCCTCCCTAGCTTCTTGGACTGTAAAGGTGAAGAGGGAGAAATGTACTTTCAGAATTGCAAGGTTCTGTTAATGTAACCCTACAGTAAAGTTTAGAGCTAGTAGTTCTGGGTGTGCTTCTTGTCTGGGCTACCTCACAAGCCTGACAGTAATTCATTCTTTGTCAGAGGGCCTTGCACAACACTGTGACAGGACTGAGTAAACTTTGGATAGTTTATTTATTTTTATTTCATTCATTTATATGATTTATATAGCCATCCATTCCCCACAAGTGACTCTGGGTGGCTTACAAGATTAAAACCGATAAACCCACCAGACATAACCCCCCAGCACCCAAGAATAAAGGGTTGACCCCACTCACCATCAGTAGTAGCAGAGCTCATCTACCCCCTGACCCTAATGCCTGGGGAAACAGCCTGGTTGTCAGGGTCAGTCTCGCTTCGCAATAAGACACAGACTCACTTAATGGGTATTAAGGATTCCTGGTTTATTGGAATGGTGGCTGACAGAACGAAAAACGGGAACGGGGGGTGTGGTGTGGAGGTGCCCATTTTATACCCTCTTGTATGGCCCTGGGCTCCTCCACCCTCTATTGTCCCAATCCCTCTTGATGGGACCCTTGATTGCTGCATGGGCGTTTTCCCGGTGTCTTCTCTTGTCCTCTCGATTCTGGTGTGTCCTCCAGGGCACCAGGTGCGGCTTATCTCTGCTCATCCCATGTCCTTCTTTTCAGCTGCATATGGGTCCATGGGTGTGGGTGCTTTGGGTGCTTGTTTTAATCCCTGTTTTACTTATCTTCTTCCTCTATTCCTTGATGATCATGATCTACGTTGTGAGGCTCTTTGTGCCTTGCAACGAGGTCATGACACTGGTCTGCAATGCTTTGTGAAATGCTAACTAACTGTTAAGGGTAGCCCTTAACATTTGCAAGGAGTGAGAACCACAGTGTGGGTGGGAACATTTCACACATGTGAGTGGAATTGCCTTTGGTGCAAGTTTGGTTTTTTTCTTTTTTCTTGTTTTCTTTTTTAATTGTGATACGCCTATTGTAAGGTTTATACCGCAGTTCAAATTTGTTTTCTACTCAGTCACAGGAAACAACACCTTCACTTTTCTGCAATCATTAGAGGAGTCTCCTGGAGCCCCAGAGAAGGGACACAGGGCTGCATCCAAATTATAGAGTCCTACAAGCATGGAGCACAAGAACTTTCAACATGTTGAAAAAGAAAGAGCAGATGTAATAAAATATGGCAGGCTATCTCTGACAAGACCACTGGCTATCTGACAGATTTGTTTTTTGACCCAAGTGGCATAAAAGCAACGGCAATGAAAAATAAATCATGTGACAGCAAAAGACCCATAATCCTGTTAATTTTTTCCATCAACTTGCAAGTTTCATGGTTGAAATCTCAGGTTTTTTTCTATCCCATTCCTCCCCCATCTCCATATATTCTTATTTTAAAAACTGAATCAAACCTCATCTGTCTGTTCCAGCCAAATTCAATATATGTAGCCATTCCTAGCCTGGAGAAGATTATGTTGTAATTTCTGCTATTTGGTTGTTAAAGATGAGGATCCTGTTTGGAAGGGGAAAAAAAGCAGGGTTGGGGGGAGTCAGTCTTGTTCTGGAACTCAAACATGGATGAATGTAGAAGGATTCAAAGCAGGATTTCCAATTAAAGCTGCATACTGGATAGACTCACCTATCAATTTAACTTTCACCCATATTCCTTATTTTAAAAATCATGTTCCGTCCATCTTTTTATGAAGAAATGTGAACATTTTTGGTAATTCTGGTTTTAAAAATGAAGTAAACGTAACTGTCATCTATCCCTAACACCCATGTAATCCTTTCCTCCCCTTCCTGCAAATACTGCTGCCCCCTTTCCTTTCTATTCTCTGCCAGATTTTCCCCACATAAGGAAAACTGTTCAGGAAGAACAATGGACATCCAGCTCAGGTTAGATCAGATTATACTTCAAACATTTTCAAAAGAACTTTGCAAGAACATTATCACCATACTATCAACACTGAAAGTGATGCTTGCCCTTAGCAGGATTAACACTTCACTGCTTTTGACAGTGTAGAGCGAATGTATTGTCCTCTGTGCCTCCTGCATGCTCATACCTAGGTCCTCAATGCCCCTGAATATTTCTGCCTTTGCTTGCCTGTTTAATGCAAAAGTCAATGTATTAAGCCACAATAGCCTTAATTGCTAAACCACACATTCTATGACTGCTGCCTCATAAGGCAAATATCCTCCCACACTAACCTTTGTTACATCAATGAATTGCCTTTGATTCTCACATTGTATGTCTCCATAAACTGTAACTTTCTCAAGGATACTGAAACCAGGTGTGTTTACAATTCTCCCTGTTCCCAGTGGGATCTGGGGTAGCAGTCAGCTCGATTGGCACTTACACTTCTCACAGGCTAAGTACCCAACATTACAAAGTGTTTTCTTTCTAGACACAGGACATTCAGATTCCTGAGCACCCCTATCAGTACTTCGTATCAGTTATAAAACAATTCTTTGTCAATGCTCCAATCTCTGTAATAATATACAAGACCTTGGTTGACCAGTCTCCGATGCTATTTGCTGTTAGCAGCGGGAGATCAGCGATTCACTGTAATCTGCTAGTTGTAATAAAACGATAGTTGTATTCTCTCCAACTGCTGGCATGTTCTTAGGTAAGTTTTTCCACGACAACAGTCAGTCTAATTAAATAATGGAATTATTTTTCCATTTATGTTTTCAGGCTAATAAAACAAGAGAACAGTCTTGAGAGATGATGCAATGCAGCAGGGAATGTTTTCTAAGCTCCTTTTGCTTATCAAAGAAATCATGTCTTCAAATGAAAGGCAGTGTTCAAAGTAAGTGGGGAATGCTCTTCTAATTGCCTGTGTCTCTACTTACAGTTGAAATGTGTGTTTCAAATTGCTGAATGTGCTAAAAGCTTTACCAAATGCCTTGCAGTTTGGCTAGATAGGACGAAAAGGATAGCTTCATAGCCTCTAGCAAGTCGCAGTGGCTTATGAGAGGCCATTTATCAGTCTGACAGAGTTGCAGGTTTTCTGGTCCTCTTCCCATCACTCTCACACACTTAGCAGTTTGCGTAAAATGTGTACGTAAATCAGGCACCGCCAGCCTGAAGTTCTTAGATTGTATGTGGATCATCTGTAACTATCACAGCCAGTTCTATAAATTTCAACTAAGGTATGAAAGCCAGCTTATATCAACTTCTGGAGACTGCCCTACAAGGCTGATACGTTCTGAAGTGTGAACGTGTGAATTGCTGTGTGGATGTGGTGGAAACAAGGTTGGTTTTCCTGGTTAGAAAGTTATGAAGAGGCATAGTGAATGCTGTTGACACAAATTTGATTTAGCTAGATTTCCTTTTCTTTTTCAACTCCTTCCATTAATTTCTCCTGCTTTTTATTTCTTACTCCTTTTCTGTGTTTTGTAGAATGTTGCTTCCCCCAAAATGGAATAGTGTGATGGTTGCACATAAGTATGCAACACATATTAGCTTCTACCTACAAAATGTATGCATTGTTTGACATGAAAGTGGCCTTGGCACGTACATTCAGGATTTAAAGTCATTTTATTTCATGTACTAAATGGAGGTTGTGTAACCCAGCACTCTCTTGCTTAAGAAGATGATGAACCTCTCTCTCTCTTAACCTCCTGGTTTAGCAACACCATCTGGTGGAGCACAAGAGTTATAGAAGTCTCCACAAATTCTAATAGAAGAGAATACACACCATTCAAAAGAGACAATAAAAAAGCTAAGAAGGAAACAAAAAGATCAGAACATGACCTCTCCAGCAACCAACACCCAGATAAACAGGGATTACCACCAGGCAAACAATCAAGCAGAAAACAATACCCTAATCAAGGAACTACCAAGGAGAAAACCACACCCCCACCCACACTGGCAGGGCAAGCTACTGCATATAACCAGGGAGCAAAACCCACACTCTCTCACACTGATGATGTTACCTGGTCAGGAAATGAAACGTCTGCAAGCAAACAACCAAGCTCAGAGAGCACCAAGGACTCCACTGTCCACAAATTCTTTTGCAGCTCAGTAAGGATTGCTCAGAATAGCATGGGCCATTTGTTACCGCCTTAAAATATGGGGGGATTATTACTTGAATGAAAGTCTCTGATTCTTAGTAATTTTACTGTAATTCTGTGCATTAAAAATACCATACAATACATGCTACCCCAGCAGGGTGGGGTGGTTAAGGTGTTGGAAATGGGAAGCCCTAGGTTCATGTCCACCTTCAGCCACAGAAGCTCAGTGGGGGACTATGGGCCACTTTCTCACTCTCCATCTACCGACTTCACAGATTTTTTTTATTGGGGGGGGGAATGGAGAAGGGAGTGCAGTGTATAGTCAATTGAAAAAGCTTTGAATGAACCCTAAGGGACCTTTACATCTTTCTCCTGCACCTGTGTGCAAGAGCCTAGTCTTGTCTGTGGAGGCACTGTTCGTATCCAGGTGTGTGAGTCTGATATATAAGCCTTCAGCCATGTTAGTTAGTGCTAAAAGCCAAGACCAACTCCTTGGTTACAGCTGCAAGCAGAGTTGTCTTCCTTCCCCAGGGGGTTTGCCCCCTTACCCTTAAATATGTAGTGAAACACATATTTGAATGCCAAGCAGAGTAAGTAGTTCTCAATGCACATACACCCCTGAGTACAATATTAAAACAATATAGTGTTCACCTCATTCCTCATTCCAGTTGTTATCAATCAGAAACAGCAGAGTCTGGCTTTTGTTAAATGGACTTGGGTTCCAAGTATCATGTATAGATGCAGTATGTGATGGTGGCACAAGGCTTGTCCAAGCAGCCAAAGAGTAGCATTTTTGTGGGCGAATAGAGTGTTACTTCCTACCGATAGCTTTTGCTCCTGGATCGAAGGCTGTGCCGCTTCATCACTGGACTCTATCCTGGCTGAAATTCTATATCATTTTACTGTTGCAGCTAAATTACAACATTTTAGCTACATCATTTTAGTAATGCGGCTTGGGAATTTTAGATCGTGACCTTACTTTCGATTACTGAGTCTGATACTTCAGTTGGGAAGCATGTAACTACTTGCTTGGAATGGTGAACTGTTGACAATCGTTTTGGTGAATTATGCCATTTCACTCAAAATATAGAGAATATTTATTTTATACTCTCCCTCCCATCCCCCTTGATTCCTCTGACTACTGCCTTCTGAGCCCTTGACCTGCCTGGCCTGTGTTCTTCATTGCTATGGGACAGTAGGGAACTTTGTCTTTTAAAAAAAAGCAATCCTACATCTGCAAAGCAGACTCTAGTCCCATCAGGACACAGATGCCTTCTGCCTTCTGATCTGTGGTGGTGGGACAAGGGGCCTCAACTTTAAGACTCAAAGAAAAGAAGGTAATTCAGTTTGAACTGTACAGTCTTAACCTCTCTGCATGGACACAACTGCTTTTGTATATGTTGATTTGGAGGCAAGTTAAAATAACACACATAACAAACTTATACATTATAGTGTATATACAGTTTGCTATAAAGAGCTTGTTTCGATGGGTGGGGGAGGGTTACTGCTATGACTTTCAGCTTACTGACAGATTCAACAAGAAATGAGCTTCAGAAACATGTTTTCCTCTCTGAACTTCCCACACATCTAAATGTAACACATTCCAGTTTATGTTTACCAGGCCACCATGCTGGAATCAAGGGAAGCATTTGGGTGGGAGAGACAGAGAGGAATTGCAACCCCGTCTTTAAGTGATTCACCAAAGAGTAGGAGGAGACCATCAGTTCACCCCACCAATTGCTTCCTGCAGAGCTAAAGCCCAGCTGCTTCTCTCTCTCTAGCCCCCAGAAATGATCATATCACAACATTTTGTTTCTGAACACTTTTTTTCCAAGGAACCTTTAAAGGATACAAGTTAGGAATGCACACTTGGGGGCGGGGGGATATATTATATATGGGATAAAAAAATCCAAATGAGCATTAAGTGGCAGCAAGGACCTGGAGTTTTCTGTGTCTCTTTGCTGCCCTCTATGGGAAAACTGGATGTTTGCAGACTAGATATGGTAGCTCTAGGCTACTTAGCTTCAGGGATAGGGAGGTGCCTAGGATATGATAAAGGTTTATAGAAATGTTCAAGTTAAAGAGAGACAATTGTTTCTCTTTTCTATGGACAGTTACTGAAATTGATGGGCAACATAGGCAATATAAATCAATTCTCTCATCTCTCCTTTTGCCATTGCTCCTTCCTTCCACTGTCCCCAAAATAGCTGTTTATATATAAAATATTCTGTTTAATGAGTTGCAAATCTCTGTCAGTTTTCTTCCACACAAGTTGAGATGCATGAATACCCCAAAGGATTTGAACCTTTGTTTTTGCTCCATGGGGGCATATATCAGACACCCACAAAGGTAAAAAGGATCCTACACTGTGCCACTTCCCCTTTTTCCTGTCCCCCAGAGTCCCCAGCAAAAGGTGGGGCAAAAGGAGTAGCAGGGGTGCCAGAGGCTGGCGTTTGGGATACAAGTCAAGGACATCATGCCTGACTCCAACTTTCCTATGAGGAGCTGAACAGCTGTGCTCATTTCTTTTAGCACTTCTGTTCAGCTTCTTGAAGAATCTTTATATGCACAACAGGGTTTTTATGGAACGCATTACACAAGAAGTAACTATGGTTGCAGCCTAAGATGACTTTTAAACAGGATCAGACAGATAGATCTTTAAAGGACTGACCTATCAATTATTTACTATGACAGCTAAATGAGACTTCTGGTTGAAAGGTGTTTTTCCTTTGAAGGAACGTTGCTGGATGTTGCCAGATGACTCATGGAAGAAGAGGCCCATTGGAAACATACCACTTAGTTGTTGAAGGTCTTTGGAGAGAACAGACCACCGGACTGGATGACCTGACCCATGCAAGGCCCCTTGTATGGTGCGTTCTTATGGACCATCGAGAAACCTGGGACAATGGAAACCAGAGATGGGGCCAAATGCTAAATGGGCAAATTCTTAGCATGGACATATTGATTTGGAAAATCAAATCTTCTTTTAAATCACCTAGTCCAAAATCACTTATGCATTTCTAAAATTCTTTATTGGTCATGCAAGACTTCCCCACACGTCACTTCAACCACCACCACCTTCGAAATGGCATCAAATATCAACTTCTTGTTATCAACTCCGTATCTTGCAACTCATTTCAAAGCTGAGAATTTATATCCTTCAGATATGCTTGGACAACAACTTCCAGAATTTGTAGCACAATTGGAGAAAGTCTCAAAGGTGCAGTGTTGGAATAGCTATGGCCAGGGAGCCCACTTCAGTGTTGCAAGCAGTTTCGTTTTTTCAGGGCCATAACAAAAATATGGTATGTATGTATGTAAGAATGTATGTATGACACCAGAAGTCACCAGGGTACGGATCTAATTTAGTAGCCCAGTTTTGATGTTGCCTAGCAACCTGGAGAAGACAGTGAAGTTTGTGTTTGGACTTGAATTTCTTGAAACCTTCTATTCTTGTTCTCAAGTCTACCCTAGTCGCTTCTGAAGATCAGTTCCAAAGATATGGAAAACTACCCTGTTGCTTTGAATTTGTTTCTAAATCTAATCTATATCTTACATTTCTATAGCTTCTTTGTTTCTAAAGCTTCTTTACTTAAACCTTATAATTAACTTGCTTCTAAGTAAAATTTGCCAAACTCAGACTAAGAGTTGAGTTACTAGATTTAGTCTGCTTGTTCACAAACTATTAACAGGATATATTTTGAGTAAATTATGTAAAATCTTTTCCAGAGAGGCCAGCACTGGGAACTTGGGAAATGTGAGAGTGATTCTATAATAAATAAAGGATCAGCAGAAATTTAAGAAATATGTAAAACCTTCAAACTTCACTTGAAAAATGTCTGCATGTTAAGTAGGAAGCATTTGGGCAGTAGTGTCTCAGTTTTGTCCCTCTGGAGAGTTTGTGGAACAGCCATCTGTCGTTCTCCTTGGGAGATGTCCAGAGCCCTGCTTCATCGCCTTGGCATTTTCTTCTCTGCTGAATTTTTCTTCTGTGGTTCTCCTTGGGAATCTTTTGCTTTCAGAGAGATGTAGAAGAACTGCGGAGCAGGCCAGGTGCAGGGTGCAGGTTACATCACATATCTCAGCACAGCAGGTTTATTAACATTTTACTCTTCACATATATACAGTATGCAATTAGAAAAAAATATTGTTCCATTCCTTAGGCTGAGTTGACCTATAGCATGAAGCTGAAACCAAACAGACCACATTATGCTTGAAGCTAACCATTGTGGTTTGTTAACTATGACTGATGACTTACGTTACTGTACGTGTGAAGCAGGCTGTGGTTTGCTTTACAGTCCACAGTTAAAAAACATCCACAGCACAGTATGACAGGTCAGCCTAGTATATGGAAGCCAGTTCCTATGATACAGGAATGAGCAACTTGGGACTCCACAGATCTTGCTGGACTGCCATTGACCTTGCTGGCTGGGCTGCTGGGAATTATTGTTCAGTAGAGCACACAGTGTCCACTGCTGGTGTACAGGGTATTCACCAAACTGCCTCCCTTCCACTTTCTTAAAGAAGGCAACTACTTGCCCTCTTCAAGTATGATCCCCATTACTAAAAATCAGGGGTAAGAAACTGCCAACTAAGACAGGAGTTTGGTGCAACATCTGAGATGGCTCTGGGTAGTTGATTTTTTTTTAATGGACAGTACTGCTTACAACCAAATGGAAAGGCACAAGTAGTACCACAGAAGAGACTAGTAGAAGAACACAGCTAGGATTTTACAACGGGACAGTTTCTTACAGCTTAGTCAGACATCATAATATAAGCAGAAGATTAGAAAATTAATAGGCTCAGGAATCTTACTAGCAAATGCTGACTGACACTTTTGAATACTGCAACTTTGCCCAAGTCAGTTTTTTTCTAATTATAGTCAAGAACCGGACAAATAATCCTTTGACATTTGGAAGAAGCTTGAAAGTAGAACTGAGTTTTTAGTCCAAAATGTAGACCACAAAGGACTGTGACAGAAAGACAAAGAACAATGATGACATTTCAGTTTCTTTTTAGAGGAATATCACCCGGCCAACTGATACTGTGTGTATATGAGTGCGCAGGTATGTTGTCACAGTGTGCCTGCGTTTACATATTGGACAATGAAAATTATATACATTTTATAAATAAATACAAAATAAAATAACCCATGTTTATTTGTTGAATAATCTATAATTGGGTAATTACATGTTAAATCATAAACCATGGTTTAGAAATCACATGATTGGGCTCCTACACCAGAAAAATGTTAACTACATTGTTAAGTTAGCACAGTACATGCAACCAGCCAGCGTGTGCATGTATGTAGTAGAAGGTAGCTTGCCTTCCATGCAAATTTGTTTTGTTTGTTTTTAATCTTGATCTCCAGAGAAGTAATGGGGTATTAAATGGGCTCCAATAGTAGATGAATGAAGGCATCATCTGGAGTTATGTAAATCCATGAATCAATGGATGCCATTTGGTTCATGTGAGAAGTCTTCTTGCAATGAGATTGGGGAATGTACAGTACTTCTGGGAATTGGCCATGTTGGCTAGAGAAGAGATGGCTGGGTTTATACAATATCTTCTGTCAGAGTTGAGGAGGAATGTGAAAAGGGATAAGGAAACCATCAACATTCCTAGCAGCAAATTCTTGTCCTTGAAGTTTGAAAAACAAGGTCATTGTTTCCTAAGAAATATATACAGTACATACATGCAACCGTTGTCAACAACAGCAAAATCTTTGCACAATCCAGCTTTCATCCCTTCCAAGGCAGAAGGTGATTATAGAAAGATTAGGTGATAGAAGACTAATAGGAACTTTTTTGCCACTGTCTCCCTTCAACTTCTTCCTTGGGTCAGATCCTGACTATAATATCCTCCCCAAGTTGACTGTTACTGGAAACCATTGTCTTTGTGATTTCACATCTTCTCCTTGGACAGCCAAGCGATAGAAACTCCAAGGATTGTATTCTATCCCCCACCACAGGAGATTTAAGAAGTGGCAACCATCACTGAAAACCAAATAAACTTGGTTTTCCACTCAGACATATGTCCTTTTCCAGTATGAGAACAATGGTACACTGATCCCAGTTAGTGAGCTGTCTAACACAGGATTCCTCAACCAAGCCACTACCAGATGTGTTGGACTACCATTTCCAGAATCCCCATCAAACTCAGACCCTTCAGTTATGTGTACTAGCTAGTAGGAGTACCATTATGCATAGTTGCCGAAATTCTCTTATTTTTCCTATCATCTTAGCAGAGCAGCTGTTTTCTTTACTTTAGGGGATGGTCTCCCTTCTAGAAAGCAATTGCTTCCCAGAACATACCCTAGCATCATTCAGTGCAACCCAATAGTACTAACCTCTGTTTATTTCAGATTGGCATTATTTAGGTTCATTGTAACCATTAGAAGTTTAAGCACCAGAATATATTTTCATGAACTGTCAAAGCAAGATAGCTGTGAAGAGTGTGTAAGTGGCATATAATATACTTGGATACTTTTAGGTAATTTTGGACTCAAGGTTTAATTATCAATTAATTTCCTCACCTTTTTATAATGATACCTGATATATATTATTTAACTTTCTTCAAAATCAATCCTTTGGAATAATTTACCCCCAGAGGTGAGACAGGCCCCCACTCTCCCAGCCTTCAGAAAGGGAGTTAAGATCTGGCTATGCCACCTCGCTTGGGGCGAGGGGGGGGATAGTCGATCATGTGGGTGGGTGGTATTGTGATGTGGCCCCAGAAAATTTCACTAAGACCGCCTTGGATTTTATATTTTATATTTATGTATTTTTATATTGTATAACGAACCTTTTATTCTTTTATCCACTTGTAAACCACCCAGAATTGTCGCAATATGAGATGGGTGATGGAGAAATATGATAGATGATAGATAGATAGATAGATAGATAGATAGATAGATAGATAGATAGATAAAATCCTGTTGCATTTTGGATTCCATCTACTCAGTAGGGACTTGGATAACTGCCCCAATGACACTACTCCCTTTATTTCCATCATAGGTATTTTAAGAAGCAATTTGACAGATATGTGTTCAAACATACACAGAGAGAGAGAGAGAGAGAGAAAGTCTAGAGGTTTCCAATCCCTGAGGAAATGGTGGATTTACTCTTAAAGCCAAGATGGCCATCTGCAGGATCTACCAACACCAAAATGAGTCAATAGCAACCGGGCAGCGCATCAAGGAATTCTCTGCAGCAGCTTACTAGAAGGGAAATCATTTGTAAACTTCCTCTATTTAAAGGAATCAGATAAACCCTAATGTCATAAAAGAGAGCTTGAAAACTGATATTCAGCCATGTAAACAAAAGTTGCCTTTCACTAGAGGTTTTTGCCATTGTAACAAAGCATCAGGTTTTGATTGGGCGGACACTTACTCATCAGACTGTTTTGACATTTTAGAACCTGCTATGTGTGAACCTTCAAAACTGTCTCCATAGCTCCCTGAAAATTTACTTTGGGTCCATAACGTATGAGATTTGTGAAAAGAGCAACAAGCAAGTTCATGAAATCATGTCTCTTTTTTCTTTCTCCCTGCATTATGGACAAGAAATGGAATGGTTCTCCAGCACTTGGTAATATCAGAATCCTATGAGCTACAGATGAAATATTAACTCGCCTATTAAAACCACCGAGAATGTGATGAATACACTGGAAATATAATAGAATTCTGGTTGCCACCTGACTCATCCAGAATAGGACACTGGAGCCTCCAACTATGGGCTTCCTAGATGGTTTTGCATCCAAGTATTTACCAGGGCCAGCCCTGTTTAGCATTCTAGATCAGCCAAGGTCTACTAGGTGCTGCCAGGAATATTCCATAAGCAAACTAGGTGTGGAGCCCGCTTAGATAACTTGATCGGTATGTTGGATTTATGCAGTTCTTGATAATATTTTAGAAGAATTTTTAAACGTAAAATGAGTGATTTCTCTTCCACACAGCTTATACGTGAGCATTCCTCTAACTAAATGCTCATTGCCCATCAGGCATCACAAATCTCAAAAACTGATTATTCCCGATTCCTGATCCATACTGGTTTGGGCAAAAATCCCTGTAGCATACTAAAGGACACGATCTCCAATTCAGGTAGAAAAACAGCCATAGTGAAAAATAAATTTGTGGCTAGCTTCTCTTCCAAGATTCTGAGCAACTTTATGGATTTCTTTAACCTATATTTTGTTCTTATAAAGTAAAGAGTACTCTGTGTGTGTATGAGAGCGAGAGAGCGCGAAAGCAAGCGCATGTGCACTGTTGGGAGGCTAGACTGAGGAGTTGAAAAGAGGGCCAGGAAGAAGGCAACACCAAACCTCTTCTATATCATGCCAAGAAATTGCATGGGTGTGTCCATGTAAATTACCAGGAGTTAAGGTCAATTTTTTTACATTCAGCCATTACACTCCAAGGGAAATCTGGGTGTAGAAGCAACTGTCCAGCTGCATAACAGAGGTTAATATAGATCTGGGTAAACATTCTCATCTGCATTACACTGGCTTTTGGCTGCACATATGTTGATCTGCTTCAGGGATGCAGCTGCTCATCTGGAGTCCCCAGCAGTCAGAGTGCAGTTACTTTCCCTTGACAAACTTCTTAAAACTTGACAAGACTAATAGGAGATGGACAAAAGCAACTGCTCCTACATTTTATACAGTATGTAAGCTCTTTTCCTTTGAAGAGAATTCATGTCAAATATTGCAAAAGTTCATCAAGGTTTAGAGCAGCCAAGCAGGCCTACTTTGCTAAATTCCCACCAGCACTGAAAGAAATGTGACACTCTTTGGGCCGTTTCTGGAATGATTCGATCCATCCAAGTGGTTGTCCTTTACCTGGAAGAACTATAAAGGCTTCCAAAGCTTGGACGTTTGCTTTGGCAACAGCACTACCAACTACAGCAGGATCCCCACTAACAGCATCTTCTGGTATTGTGCAGCCATTGTGGAGGCAATGTAAAGCCTGTTTTCCTCACTGCTGTTTTGGCACAAATGTGGATGGATGGATGGATGACTGTAGATCAGGGTTTCTCAACCAGGGTTCTGTGGAACCCTAGGGTTCCCTGGGAGATCACGATTTATTTAAAAAATGATTTCAAATTCCAGCAACTTCACATTAAAGAGGTACGTTTCTTTATTTTCAGTTTAAGAACACTGCTAATGTGTAAGGATTACCTACCCTAATAGACTCAGACTCACAAGCAGGAACTTAATGATATCTGATTTATTAAAGAATAGTATGCAAATACAGAGAAAGCTGAGAATGAGCAAAAGCGCGCCAAATACAAACTAAAAACCCTCGGCTCAAACGTAATCCCTCCCTTCACCCTGCCGTTGCAAACTACCCCCCCCCCAGGTGCTGGTAACCGTTTCTGCTGATGTCCTGGGAAAGGAACCTTGAACACACGAGATAACCCAAACACATTCCAATCCAGCTGGTAACATATAACAATCCCATGAGATGGAATCCTCCTCCCCTCCCAGATGAAACACGCATCAGTCAAATGACATGCGAAACATTACGATGTAACGGTAACATTGGAATGGTGAACATGGCATACCGCCCCCCCAAAAACACTAAGGAGCAGGCTTCAGAGGATAAGCTAGATGAAAGCGTCTAACTAAAACAGGAGAGTAAACATCACGGGCAGACACCCACTCAGGGTGGGGAAAGTGTTTCCACTGAATGAGGTACTGCAGGGTGCCATGAACTCAGCGAGAATCAAGGACCTCCTTCACCTCAAAATGTTGCTGTCCGTCAATCATGATCAGAGCAGGAGGTGGGGGTTGGGGATGCCAATGATCGGAGTGGTTGACAGGCTTGAGCAAACTGCAATGAAAAACAGGATGTAAATGTTTCAGATTGTGTGGCAAATCCAGTTTAAACGTGACAGGGTTCAAAACTCCCACAATGGGAAAAGGACCAACAAACTTAGGAGCCAACTTCTTCGAGGGCTGAGGGGACTTAATGAACTTGGTGGAAAGGTAGACCTTATCACCAACTTTAAAAGCAGGTTGAAGGGCTCGTCGCTTATCAGCATGCAGTTTATAGGCAGATTGGGCATCAGCCAACGCCTGCTGAATCACTGGCCATGAATCTGCCAGTTGAGCCGCCCAATCAGAAGCAGAGCAGGGCTGCGCGGGGGGTTGAGGCAACTCAGGAATGGGAACAAAATCCCGTCCAAAAACAATATGGAAAGGGGTGTGCCCCGTGCTCTGATGGACGGTGTTGTTATAAGCCACCTCAGCAAAAGGTAGCAGATCAACCCAATTATCCTGCTGATAGTTGACAAATGCCCTCAAAAATTGTTCCAGGGTGGAATTAAGAACCTCCGTAGATCCGTCAGTCTCTGGATGCGACGCAGTGGACAACACCTGCTTGGTGCCCACCAGCTTCAAAAATGCCTTCCAAAATTGGGAAGTGAACTGTGTCCCGCGGTCCATGACCAAGTGGGAGGGGCTACTGTGAATCCAGTAGATGTGGATTAGAAAAAGGCGGGCCAATTGCTGAGCAGACGGAATAGAAGCACGTGGAATGAAATGGGCTTGCTTGGAAAAGTAGTCCTTTACAACCCAAATCACAGTCTTTCTCTGACTAGGAGGCAAATCCACAATGAAATCCATGGAAACCTCCTCCCAAGGACGGGAGGGGCTGGCCACCAGCTGCAGCAGCCCATGCGGCTTACCCCCCTTCCGTTTTGACATGGCACAGACAGGACAAGAAGCAACATAACTTTTTACATCACGTTTCAATGAGGGCCACCAAAATTGGCAGCGTACAAGGTTTTGACAAACCCAAAATGACCAGCCACTTTGTCATCATGAGACCTAATCAAAATTTCCCTTCGCAAACTGTCAGGGACATAGAGGCGGTTTTGCTTCCAAGCTAAGCCTCTGTCAAATGTAACATTGTCTCTATTCGCTTGCAACCAAGTATCAGATTTCACCTCTAGCAGAAACTGTTGTTGCAATTGCGAGGGAATTGGCGTCCTTCCCCCAACTGGTGAAACTGAAGCTGGGGGCAGCTGCACACGAGTTTGACTGCATGTGACAGCTTGCAAACCCAATTGGGGTTCTGTCCACAGTGTACCCACAACATCAGGTGCCTGGACCGAATCCTGGGGCAGGCGGGAAAGCGCATCAGCCAGGACGTTTTTCTTGCCCGGAATGAATTTCAACTTAAAGTCAAAGCGACTGAAAAATTAAGCCCAGCGGATCTGCTTAGGACTGAGCTTACAGGGCGTGCTGAGCGCTTCCAAATTTTTATGGTCAGTCCGAACCTCAAAAGGACATTTAGCCCCCTCCAAGAGGTGGCACCATGCCTCCAAAGCAGCCTTGACTGCAAAAGCTTCTTTCTCCCAAACATGCCACCGCCTTTCCGTCTCGGAAAATTTCCAGGACAGATACGCACACGGCTTCAGGCAGTTGTCAGCATCCGCTTGCAGCAAGAGCGCTCAAATTGAGAAATCGGAAGCATCCACTTGAACCACAAAGGGTTTAGTGGGATCAGGGTGTTGAAGAATGGGTTCAGCAGTGAACAGGCTTTTGAGTTTGTTGAAAGCCAACTGGCAGTCAGGTGTCCAATTGAGCAATGCCCCCGGGTTCTTTACCTTGCGTGTGTCCCCCAACCCCTTCGTACGTAACAAGTCAGTGAGAGGCAATGCAGTTTCGGCGAACCCCTGGATGAATTGGTGGTAATAGTTGGAAAACCCAAGAAAACTTTGGAGCTGCCTGTGGGTGCGCAGGCACTCCCACCCCAAAATAGCTTGGATCTTAGCAGGATCCATTTCAATGCCCTTGTCAGAGATCCTGTACCCCAGGTAGTCAAGCTGAGTCTGATGAAATTCACACTTAGAAAGCTTAGCATAGAGCTCAGCCTTTCTGTTTGCTAAGCACCTGTTTCACCAAGCGCTCATGTTCCTCTTCCGTTTCAGTATAAATCAAAACATCATGCAAACAGACCAGTACACCCTTGAACAAATGTTCATGTAACACTTCATTGATCAATTGCATGAACACCCCTGGTGCCCCCGCCAACCCAAAAGGCAAAACTTTATACTGGAAAGAACCCAGTGGACAATTGAAAGCAGTCTTCCATTCATCCCCCTCCCGTATGCGGATGCGGAAATAGGCTTCCCACAAATCCAGCTTAGAGAAGATTTTCCCCTTAGCCAGATGTGCTAACATGTCTTTTATTAACGGCAGAGGATATTTGTTTAATATCGAGACCGCATTTAATCCACGGTAATCTGTACGAAGTCTCAATGTCCCATCTTCTTCGCTCAAAACAGGACGGGGGCGCCCACTGGCAAATTTGCTGGTTCAATAAAACCCCTGACCAAGTTTTTGTCCACAAACTCCCTCAACACCACCAGTTCCTTTTGAGTCATGGCATAAATCTTTGGTTTGGGCAGTTGAGTGTCGGGGACCAACTCTATCGCACAGTCAGTTTTTTGATGGGGTGAGAGTTGGTCTGCTTCTTTCTCACCAAACACATCCGCAAAGCCTTGGTATTGCTCCGGCAAGCCCTCCAGTGGTGTAACAGCGAAATGCGGGGTTGCTGCCGCCGCCCTCCCCACTGCAGCCTCTGGAGCGTCGTCCTCCTCAGGGGCTTGATAGAAACCATCCCCAAAAGTCAAAATCCTGTGTACCCAATTTATATAGGGGTTTTGTTGGACCAACCAAGGAATCCCCAGAATGACTAAGGGATGCCCCACAGGCGCCACCACAAATGGCAGCCCCTCACGGTGGCTGCCCCTTTGCAACGTCACCATGCCCGTGTAATGGGTGACCGGTTTCCCCTCCACCGTAGAACCATCCAGCTGGGTGAAAATCATGGGACGTTGCAGTGGAAAGCTGGGTAACTCCAAAGCAACCACCACGTCAGGTGCATCAAGCAACGCGAACACCCCGAATCGATCAATGCCCAAACTTCAACGGTTCTTGTGCGGGAGCCTAACTTCACTTTCACGTTCAGTGTGGGATAGTTGGCACTCACCAAAACATGTTCGCGCCCATCCTCCACCACCTGCCCACAGGCGCTCCTTAGAGCAGGTGGCTGGCGTTTCCCGCCGGCTGGTGTAGATCGGGCTCCCCCTCACCCCCAAAGTAAGGAACCTCCTCCACTTCAGTTTCAGCCATGGCTGCCTTCATTTTCCTGGGTAGGGAGGGAGATTTCCCCATCGGCTTCCCCGAACGATCATCGGTCTTGCCCTTCGGGCACGCTGCCGCTCGGTGACCTTCCTTTCCACATCAGAGGCACTGCCCTTTCGCATAGCGGCGCTCCCTCTCCTCCTCCCAGGCACATTGACCGGACTTTCCAGTAGGCGCAGCAGGGTGGGAACCCTTGCTGAGCCCGGAATATCTCATCACCTTCCTGTGAGTGAAAGTTTCATGGGCACGCTCAGCCTTCCCTGCCAACTGTATCCATTCATACAGGGTATCTGGGTCGTCCCTACCGAGCAACCACCTCAGGACCTCCGTGTTCAGACCGTCCTTAAAAAGTTCTATTAAGATAGATTGGGACCAATCCTCAACCTTCCCAGCCAGAGCCTTAAATTCCAGAACATAGTCTGCCACCGATCGTGGCCCCTGGCTAAGCTCCCTCAGCACCCGTTTTGCCCTTTCTTTAGCTAACAGGTCTTCAAAGTGTAGCTTCAACGCCCACAGGAATTCTTCGAATTCCTCCAGCTCAGGGGCATCCGTTTGACATAACTGCACATACCAATCGGCAGCCCGCCCCTTGAGCTTAGTGGCAATGGCATTAATCTTGGCTCTTTCTGAACGAAAATACGGTTCCCATTCATCCATATAACTCCTTGCATTGGTAAGGAAGAACGATAGCTTAGTTGGATCTCCATCAAATTTAACTGTAAAGTCCTTAACCCCCACTCCAGGCGGTCCCTTCACCACAGCTGGGCGGTCGGACTTTCTTTTAGCTCCCAGGGATCTCCGCTCTCAAGGAGGTGACCTTGAAATTCTCACCCTCGGCGCCCTTGCCTCCTCTCTGCGCCGGGTCATACTCCTTTCCTCCGAAGAAGGTGGGGGCGAAGAAGGAGACGAATGCCTATTACTAGACTCCTCTCTCCTCTCCCGGGGACCCCAGTCCATTGACATTTTCTGAAACATAAATTCTAGTGACTCCAATTTGGCCTCCACCAGTCTTATACGGTCAGGGGTTTGGGAATCCTCCTTTCCCTCCTGCCTCACCACAGTTGGGGAACTCTGGTACCGCTGTTTCCAAGACGTTTTGGACGTCCCTGGTAGGGGTCCCTGTGATTCATCCCAGGTGACCAGTTCACCTGGCGACTCGCCGATCGGTTCAGGGGCTCTTTTACCTCCAACCTCCTCTTCTCCCAGGCTGGAGCTTGACACCTCCTGAATTTCTGAGAGCTCCCGAGTAGGGACCCTCTCTGTTCTTCTCACCGTGGAGTCAGGTTCCCCCTCGCTCGATTCCTTGCTTTCCGTGGTTTGGGGATTTGGTTTGCTCATCGCTAGCACTTCTCCCTCACAAAATAAATCTGGAAAGGGGCTAACGGAAATTTTTTTGAGATTTTCAGCTTTATGTAAGGATTGCCTACCCTAATAGACTCAGTCTCACAAGCAGGAACTTAATGATATCTGATTTATTAAAGAATAGTATGCAAATACAGAGAAAGCTGAGAATGACTAAAAGCGCGCCAAATACAAACTAAAAACCCTCGGCTCAAACGTAATCCCTCCCCTCGCTCTTCCACTGCAAACTCCCCCCCCCCCCCCAGGTGCTGGTAACTGTTTCTGCTGATGTCCTGGGAAAGGAACCTTGAACACAGGAGATAACCCAAACACATTCCAATCCAGCTGCTAACGTATAACAATCCCACAAGATGGAATCCTCCTCCCCTCCCAGACGAAACACGCATCAGCCAAATGACATGTGAAACATTACGATGTAATGGTAACATTGAAACAGTGAACATGACATAATGCATATATACAGGCCTCCCCATGAAATGAATATAATAATTTTGTGACTTCTGGCCTATATTTGGGCCTGAATGTGCAGGGGTTCCCTGAGGCCTGAAAAATATTTCAAGGGTTCCTCCAGGGTCAAAAGGTTGAGAAAGGCTGCTGCAGATGATGCTACACGTCTCTGACCAAGATCCTGCACATGGCTGTTTCTCATCTCTGGTGCTGTCTACAGACCCAGTTTCCAGCTCCTGACACCCATTCAGCTTGCTTCCAAATGAGGGTTTGTTTGTTATTGTACAAAATTCCTGCCTCATTCGCAGAATTATAAATCACAAGGAGCAAGCCAAAACCAAATGATGTCATCATTGCCATAAAGATTCAGGTTTTCTTTCTGGAGGCTAGGCCTGCCAGTGGAGGCATGAACCCAGTTGGGCAATCAACAGCAATAATAGCAAAAGCCTAACTGCCCTGTTTCAGGGAAGGCAGCAGCTATTGCTTTTCCTTTGTCTTCTCAACTTCTCCTGTTCTCTTCTTTGCCCATCATCAGCTCTTGGGGCAAATGAGCTACCAGTGGCAAGGGCAAGGCAGGGAATCTATGAAGTGGGTGGAGAGGTTCCCTCCGACATCTTGCTTGGGAGGGAGGCAGAACCTGGATTCCGTACTTGTAGCATCTTCAGCTTCTTCTGGGAGACCAGGTAGCAGTTCATTACAATGCCTCCATTACTGGTAAAGAACTGCTTAATAGACCAGGAATCCTGTATCTGGATTATTTTCTCTAAAAAGAATCGGATTTCCTTTACCCAACAGGGCCCTGCTTAATCTTGCACAGGAGATTCAATCTATAACAGTAATAGCAATCTCATACAATGCTCAAAATTTACCTCCTCAGGATGTATTGCACAGCCAGAGAATAAATTCAAGAGTTTTCTGTGATACTTTTCTATTGCAAACAGCAGTTGTGGAACTGTGTATTAACCAGTTAGTGAATGACATCATGTTTCTGTATATATGACATTGTCAAGAGATCGTTTAAAATCCACATTTAGTTATGCTCTTGGGTTTAAGCAACTGTGATGAAGTGGGATGTTGTGGTTTTAAAAAGTTATAAATCTGAATGAGTGTGCCAATGACTGTAAAGGGATAAGATCTGATTAGTTTTTTATATCCTATACAAATCATCATCACTCTCGCTATGAAATCATCATCATCATCATCATCATCATCCTTAGTGACTTACAACAAAATCAAACACAACAAAATAACCACTGTAGGAAATATATACATATACATGATCTCCATGATAAGAAAAGAAACAAATGAATAAACAGTTAAAATTCACTCCATGGCCATCATAACCCCAGAACCCAAAACAATTCAAAAAATCAAAACCAACAGTAACAATAAAAAACATAATGAAGAACAAACGATGGTGAAAGATCATGTCCCAAACAGCCTCTGGAAGGGTTCAGCTTCCAGAACACCACTACTGAAGTGGCCAACCTAGCTTCTAGGGGAGGACTGCTCCAAACAATAAGCATCATAGTTAAAAAGCAACATATTCTAGCTTCTCACCACAAACTGGGGCACTACCAGCAGCAGCCCAGGAAGGCCTCCTCAGATGGGTCAACACTGGAGTAGATGGTCCTGCAAGTATCTTGGTGCCAAATCATAAAGGGTATTATCAATCAAACCTAGCATTTTGATGTGGAGCCAGGCGGCTATGGGTAACCAATGTACAGCCTGCAAGATGGGTGTAATAATAGCAACTTGCACCACCTAAAAAAATGGGCAGGCATTTTTTACCTTGTGGCACTCCTTGAGGAAGTGACCACCAAGCTGATCACTCCTCCCTGACAGGAACTGCCCACTGAGGTAGGGACAGAATCAGTGTAAGACAGTGACACCAATTTTCAACCCCTGCAGGCAGTCCAGAAGGATACTATGGTTGATGGTATCAAAAGCTGCTGAGAGGTCCAAAACAACTAAGAGGGGTGCACTATCTGCATCAAGGTCCTGACACAGGTCATCCACTACAGCAACCAATGCTGTCTCCATTCCATGCCCAGGCCTGAACCCTGACTGGAAGGATCCAATTTCTAATCCATTTAATGTATACTAACCATCTCAGTATTCAGCTGATGACCTGTTCAAGTGAATCCACAAATAAAAGGTACTTCAACAGGTCCAGAATGCAGCTATGAGGGCAGTGGCAGGCACGCCTTAGTATGACCATGTAACACCTATGCTTCGCGAGCTGCACTGGTTGCCAATTTGCTTCAAGGTGCTGGTTGTTACCTATAGAGCCCACAGGGCCTGGTTGAGGGATTTCCTGTCTGCCATAGTATCTGCCTTGCCAATTCAATCTGGCAGAGTTGGTATGCTCTGGGTTCCTTCAATTAAACAATGCCGCCTAATGGGACCCCAGAAGTACACCTTCTTTGTAGCAGTGCCTGCCCTCTGGAATGAGGTTCCCCCCCAAGATCTGGATGGCCCCCCACCCTACTAGTGTTTCAAAGGGGTGTGAAGACCTGGCTCTTCGACCAGGCCTTTGGCGAGGGTAAATGAAGTGCCCTTGGACTGTGTGGGTCTGTTTCTTTTCTCCATTCCAGTCCTGTTTCTGTCATCTTGCTATCTTTTATTCCTTATTTTTGTTTCTTATTGTATCTTTTCAAAAATGTTTTTATTTGTGAACCACCCAGAGTCATAGGGAGCCAGGCAGCATACAAATTTAATAATAAAATAAACAAACAAAATAAAATATAAAAATGTAGAAGAAAGCTACATTTGGTATTGCCATAACAAGGTTGCATGAAGTTACATAGGTATATAGATCTTTTCCCACAGAATTAAGTGATAAAAATATTTAAAGAAACACAGCATAACAATTAAGATATAAGTGTAATTATTTTTGAATATTCCCTATGCCTAGCACATTGAAAGAAATCTTCATTGACAACTTTTTCACATGGAAATAATTTCTAAATTAGAATGCACTTTTCAGACCCTTTTCTGGGAAAGATAACATTCCCAAACGAGAGGGAAAAAGAACAGTAGACAGTGATATAGTATTATACTGCAGAAACCACCACTTAAAAGCATGTATGACAAATAGGCAAATTACACCCAATGCTTCCAGATTACTTCTTTAAAAGGGGGCGGGGAGGGGAATACTATAGTCAGTGGATGATTTTCTGAGTCCTGGATTGATGACTCTCTTTATATATATTTTAAGACTTTCCTTTGAATAAACATATATTTCATATTTATTCTTTGATTACTTTGGGAGAATAGGGGAGGAGGCAGCCAAACCTCTATTCCACATCATTGTTACTGAGCTGAAAACTGCAGAAGATAAATACAATGTTTAATTTTACTAACTTGGAACAATAATAATAATAATAAAAGGAAGGTTTCTGTTTTGTTCTAATTCATCCTATAACTGTGGGCCAACTCATATTATTCACATATGGCTTCAACTGAAATCAATGTGAAAGATCATCAACTAGTTTTTCACACTGATTTCAATGGGATTTAAGTGCAAATTTACTTATTTCATTAAATTTAGAGGCTACCTGATCCCAGATGACTGTGGGCAGCTTAGAATTTAGAAAGAAAGAGAAAAAACAAAAACATAAAACACAGAAAAAGAACTGTGTGTGTCCAAGGGAAAAAAACAATATAATGAAAAACAACACCCACCCTACCTCAAGGCCTGGCAGGTTTTCACAGACTTTTGAAATATCATCAGGACAGGAGCCGTATGCATCCCAGGATGATGGTGTTCCAGAGGACAGGCATTGCAATAGAGAAGGCCCACTTCTGGGGTCCCATCAGATGACACTGTTTTAAAGGGACCTTGAGCACATCCACCCAAATAATTCCTTACAGATCAAACTACTAATTGCCAGCTCCTAGACATGACAATAAAAGCATCCGTTCTTCTCCTTATTTATGCCATCAGCAGGATGAGTTTGATAGCATACGAGATTTCCTTATTCCCACTGGAGCACAAAAGGGTTAGTGTGAATGGCATGACTGAAACGGAAAATATCTGGAACTGGAAGATTCTTTCACTCATAGGCTGGAAATAGTTTTTATGGGAACCATTCAAGAATCTCTGAGATGTGCAATCAAACAAAATGCATGTTGTCATGTTGTTACACATCATTTCTATGCTGTTGTGGCAGCAGTCCATGAAATAACACAGAATGGAGAAGTGAAACTTTCAGCACAATAAAAAGTCATACATACTAGCTAGGTATTTTAAGTATCTGGGTGCTGGAATAGCCATACACACAGTAGCACAGAATTCTAGCCTCTAAGTACACTATTTTGATAAGGCTACTCTTTTACTTAGTTTATCATTTACTGATTTATCACAATTTTACTCCTTTCATGATCTCTGTAACATTCCCAAAGCGAGTGTACATATCCCTTCTGCATATGTAGAGTTTTTAGTTAATAGTAAAAGATAAAGTGTAATAATTCTACAATGCAAAATGTAACTGTAAAGCCACACAGTGTCAGAGCAAAAGCATATCCCAAACTCTGACTTGAGAGCTAGCTGGATTTTAGGCTATCATATGAAACTTTTTGAAACAGCAAGCCTTTTTATTACAGATTCCTATGAATAAGCCAGACACAAGCCTTGGACAGTGATGAAAAGCCAGAGAAATTAGTACAGACATATTTATTATTTCTAGAAATACAAAGCATCCCTCAAGGTGTATGTTTAAGACACAAGACTTTTTTTGTGTGTTGCATTACACAGAAGCCATACAAACCACTGTAAAGAAGTGGGTAGTGAGCAGGCGGCTGTTTCCAATGCGGGGAAGCCGTGAAGAAGCCTTAGGGAACAAGCTGAACCAACTAATCTGTCATCTCTCCTTCCAGAACAGCAAGTGCCTGGGAGTCTGAGCAGTGTATTAGCATGGTAGATGAAGCTTCCAAAGGAAAAAAAACAGCTTGAGGAGGGACAATAGATTTTCAGCAAGGCATATCTGCTTTGAGCATTTCTCCAGTTATTTTTCTTTAAATAAAGTAAGCAAACATGATGTTTGCCAAAGCATCTGAAGAAAGAGTGATGCTGAGATGTTAAAGAGTTCCTATCTGTCCAAGCAGACAGTCCTGGGCTAGAAGGACCACCATCATGAGGCAGCTTCATATATTCAACACTTTCAAGCAAAATCTGAAAAGTGGGGAAGGAGGCAGGTGAACATACTCTTGGCTCAGAGCATCCACACTATCTGAAATTATCTGAATTCAAGTTACTCTGGCAAAGAGAACCTGGAATTGCCTGGCAGTAGACTTAATGGGCATTTAAACACTAAGCTGTAGGGTCCTCTAAACTTGCCCAATTCCCTGAATTCATCTCTTCCCTCTGGCCATGAAGTCTGATGTCACTGTACCTTCTTATGCAAACAAGACTCCCTTTTACCCAAACCTATAGATCAAGTAAACATCTTCAGTGGGCTAAATACATTTGAATAAATTAAGGGTGTTTTTTTACTGCATTCATCAACAACTAATGGCACCAATGGGCTTAATAAGTCTGTAAAAGATGCATGGCATGTTATGCTTGTTGGAAGAGACAGACCAGTAGCAAGAACCAGACAGATAACAGTACATTTTAAGTCCTTTTCAACCACTGCTGTAGACCACATGAAAGAGTTATCAACACTATATATTGTTGAGTTCAGCACCTAAGTTCCCATTTGCAAAGACATTTAGTTTTACTGCCTTTCTTGTTGCTGAATGGAAAATAAAAAGGTCCCCAACCCAATGGAGGTTTATAGTGCTCTTAAATCCAAATTTAAAAGACTACTCATTAAAGGAGAACAGGATACAACAAACTTACTTTTAGAATTCTCTGCCATTAAGATGGCTACTTAGATTGGTTTAAAATGGGAGAGAATAAATTTGGGGGGGGGGGTTGTGTGGAATGGGCCAAGTTAGACACATTAGACACATTGGCTAAATGGAACCCCTAGGGCCAGAGATTGTGGGTTACTGAATATTAATTGTTAGGGGGCAATAGTGAAAAAAAGAGAAACACTGCCGGTGGGTTGGTTTTTCAGAAGTACGCTTTGGAAAGCAAAATGCAGGACCAGATTGTCCTTTGGTCTGATCCAGTAGGCTATTTTGCCGCATCAGATAGCCTTTGCTATCAGCTAAGGATCAAACTCAGATATTCCAATTTTAGTGTAATTTTTAAAAAAGCTTTCCTAACAACGTGCAGGCCTCTTGCCCCTTGTGCTACCAATCCTGCAGCCTCTCCTTTGTTACCTCCAGCTAGCTCTGTGTGCTTTGAACATCACTGTACAATGGTTTAGACAAATGTTCACTCTGGGATGTAGTCCCTGAATGAATTGAAGCTGAGACTCCTGCCTGCTGAGGTTAGACTTGAATTGGCATGAATTTTGGGGATCTTTTCCATTAGTTTAGATGAAGCTCGCCTCTTGAAGGACCCTGGGGAAAAATGCCCTTGCTTCATCAGCTCACTATATAAGGTGTTGAAGACCACAACAGTCTCTTCATAGCTGTCCCTGGTAGAGATCTCATAGAAAGGATGCTTCAGAGCCTTGGAAAGATTTTCTCCATCCTCAGAGGATACCATTCGGTCAAACTGCAGGTCCTTTTTGTTTCCAACAATCACAACCGGAGGTTCTCCACTGCCACTGTTCCGCTTTGGGCTAGAATGGATGTGGTTGATGAGAAAGCACAGCCTCATCACCTCATCAAAGCTACACCTGTCAGTGACAGAATAGACTACAGCAAATCCATCTCCCCACTTAATCTTTTCTTCAATTTGGAGAGAATCTTCCTCCTAGTCCAGAAAGAGAGATCACAGATCAGTATAAAAATGGCACTTTCTCTAAAGAAAGCTCAGAATGCCTCTACACAACTGGTTGTGACAAATACCAGCAGTACAGAGGAAGACAGGGTCAGACATTCACTGGGAATAAAAGTTGGAAAGCAGTGGGGGAAAGAAGGGTACCCCTGTACCAGACTCCTCCACTTGTTGTGACTCTCTTACAACATGTCTTCCTTCAGAGACTTTTCCCCCAGCCTACATTATCTGTGTGTCTATCAGGGTAAAGCAGGGTGGGATACATGTACAGTGGGAATAAGGACAAGTACAAAATGGATGCTATCTCTTCTTCCCACTCACTGCATCTTTAAAGCAGAGAGCATGCTCCCTGATGCCAATTCTGTGGTTGCTCAGTTGTGTCCCAGGGTCCAAATTTCCTCTGCCACAAAGCATCTATTTTGGCCAACAGACACACTGAAAATATAGTCTCCTTCTAGGACGCTCCCTTTCATTTCCCTCCCCAGTTTTCTGCTTGCTTTCCCGCTTTCCCAACACTTAGCTTGGAGGAGTCACCAAGCATATTAGATGGGCTGTTTGGTGGAGGGCAGTGCTTAGGATTTCTAAAACATTTTTTCTGAGTAGTTCTCCAGACTTTGCCATTTCCCCTAGCCCAATGATTCCTCATGACCCCATAAGAGGAGGATCCAAATTAAGTGGATGACCTGAAAACAACAGGGCAAGTTTATACATCACCATCTCACCCAGCACTCCCTCCCTTTATAAGCCCACTATATCCAAATTACCAAAATGTACCATCATCTTCCTTTGGTGTTTGTATAATGCCATTTGGATACCTAAAGACTAGCATTTGGAAAATGAGTTCGATCATTAGTAAATTGTAGCATTTCCCAAATGTGGTCCATGGACCAGGACCAGTCTTTATCAAACAAAAGAATAAAAAAAAAAAGCCCCCAGTACTCGGAAAATATCCAAATAATTGTTTTCGTTCCCCTTCACCACATTCTTGCCAACACCCTGATCAGAGAGGAAACTGACAGTCAGTCTGACAGTTTAAAAACTTACTTTGCACATGTAAAAGTGGTCTACCATTTTTGTATGAAGAAAAAAAAAAAAAGATGACAAAAAATGGGCCCCTAGATATATAAAATTGAGAAATCTGGGTATATACTCTAGGGTTCTGTTGGAAGACACTAACTGCTTAACAGAATCCTGCAACCTAAGGATAGACAGACACTGAATGCATATTTAATTCAAATTACATAGATTTGTAATTTGACCTATTACTTTAAGTATTACAGTATTTATATTGTTAAAATGGTAGGGCTGGCTTAATTCAGAATAAGAAAGAATGTTCCCTTGAAATACAGTACAGCATTAAAAAATGACCACCTAGGAACTAATCTTGCATGATTCGATTTGGTTCTTTAGAGCTAATGTCATTCTAAATTGTAATAATTAATAACCTCAGCATCTGTGCCAGAAAGCCTTTGGGGCATCTTAACAAGGAACAACCAATTGATCAAAGCGCACAGAGGCAACCTGCATAGCCATAACAAGCTTCACTGATGTTTACAAATTCCTATTATATTTTGCCTGTCTCTGTATTCCAAATTTGGAAATTGCAGTATGAACTCTATAAGGGAAGTAGCCTTCATTTTTCCATTTTCCTTTTTTAACCTTTTGACATACAGACTTTCTCTAGCTATTCTGGCTGAAACATCCTGTTGGAAACTATCTGATTTTTCAGCCAGATTACAGTTGAAATCTTCCCATCTTCTAACCTTTGCAAAGATACTGGTTTTTTTTTGTCACATGAAGGGTTTTATTGCTAAATCCATTCTAATTCCTTACCCTCAGCCTTACACATACTCTTATGCAAGGGTTCCTATTTCTGCTTTTCCCTGAGGATCTGCATTTCCTGTGATTCTGGGATTTGTTTATTTACCACATCTTCCATGTTACCTTCATATCTGCTTACTCCATGAGTTTATCATGGCCAAACTTAGGTCTGTGACCAAAACCATTATCTATAAGGAGAGAATACAATGAATCTATACACCTTGATAAATACTGTGAAAAATAAATGTTGCTTTGCTTTTTTCTGTTATGGTTAATGGATGTGCTCATATATAAACATTGTCATGGCAGAGCTGATAATACTTGGAGTTTATTAGCATTTGTTACTCTCCCCACAAACTGCATGTATTTTAATAAAGTGCAAGTTACAGTTAATAACAATAAAAGAACATGTTATTAGGGACAGTTGCATCTAAAACCCTATGAAATAGGAAAAATAACCTATAACCCACACTTATGTGTTTATGGGGTTTTTTCATTCTATTTGTCACCTATTCATTTCTTATTCTCTTTAATAACCAGAGGTAGACTGATCCATATATTCTTACCACATAGTCCAAATGACGTAACTTTTCTTACAAGGGAATTGCTCCTGTCCCTTGATCATTTTCAGTGCCCATTGCAGTACATTTTCAGCTCTATAAAACCCCATTTTTTTTAATGAAGCCACCAAAACCTTACCTGCCCTGCTGTGTCAAGAATTTCAAAATGAACCATCTCTCCATCTATGACTGCTGTGTGCCTGTAAATCATCTCTGTGGAATAGAAACATGTGTGAGAACGTTTTTATATCAGCAGAAAGCAAACTTAAAAATAAAAACTAAAACTAAGATCACTTAAAACTTCTTTTATTCCACATGTAGCCTTTGACAGTCTGATGTCTCCTGAAGTGTTGAACAACAATTCTTTGCTCCTAAGTTATCTGAGACACAACAGGAATTGTGTCAAACACACCTGGAGGATACCAAGTGGGAGAAGGCTAATATGGAATACAACTATACATTTTGCCTTTAATAAGTCTTACAATCAAATATTTCTGGACATTTTCAACCCTTTGGTGCAATAATTCTCAGCACACAAAACTCCAAAAATACAAATAATCAGATGATAAAGCTTACTGGAAAAAGAAGTGGTCTTTGATACAAAAAAAAAAAAAGACTAAAAAAGAGGGCACCACCACAGAGAAGACCCTTTCCTTGGCTTCCATTTGCTACCTTGCATAAAGGGTCTCATTCAGAAGATGACTGCAGGATACAAGTTGATCTGTACACTTGAACTAGTGAGGCTTAGGAAGAGTTGCACAGACAGAACAATATTATCATAAGAGCTTCTACCTTTATATTTTCTTAAAAATATTTGAGATGGCCTCCAGAAGTCCTTTAACAGTTACCACAAAGTTATTTTAAATGCATGAATAAAATCATATTAAATGTATTTAATTCATTTAGATGCTTATTTAATTTAATATGATTTATTTTTTGTCCTGGCCATGCTGCTATTATTAATATGGCTTCTAACATACCCTTTAAAGGTCAAGTGTAGTCCTTGGCCTAAAAGAATTGTATACCCTTATTTTTAATGACCGAACAAGCCTATAACATGGGAATACCGTGGCTTGGAGGAGGCACTGGTGACATTTTGTCTAGACACCACAAAATTCCTGAGAATTCACCAAAATGTAAAGCACAAAACAGCACTGGAGAAACACAACCACAGCACGTTTGTGTATTTATGGAAATAAGGGTTAAGACATAACTGAAGGCAACTAAGTGGAAGGGAAAAGGGAGAAGAAAGGCGTGAATGGCCACTGTTCATAAGGGACTAGGTTTAGGGCAAATGAAGTACAAGACCAAATAAAGAAACATCTGGGAAATCATCTTTCAAGTGGTTTGATATGAAGACATAAGAGCAATAAAAACACATGTAAGTCCCTCTAGTGTTCATAAGGAGAGAAAAGCAAAAGGAGGACCCATACTGAGAATGGAAATGCAGAACATGGAGGAGGTAAAGGAGACAGGGAAGTGTGTGAGGTAAGGATGGGGCACCAGTTCTAGCTAATACAGCTTTCATCCCACCATCACTGGTGCACCATCGCAGCAATGATGATTGGTAGAGATGTGACTACAGAAACTAGATGAGCTATTCAGCTGTCCTTTTGCTTCAATGAAGCAATTCTGCATTCAGCATGGGGAATCTGTGAAGGTATCAGAAATGTTTGCCATAGGATTAAAATGAAAGCATGTCAATTGTGCTATAAAAAGAGGCAGGAGAAAGGCAGTTTCCGTACTAAAAAAAAAAAAGATGCCTGGAAGCCATCTTCCCAATCGCTTTGTTCTTTATTGAATTCCCATCTCTGCTTTCTGAATTCCATATGACCAGGCCAGTACAGGTCTTATTCATTCCTCTTGGCCCTAAAGGCATTCTTCCCTTTCTCCAGACAAAGAGGCTGGTACTGTACTTTAGAGCTGGATAAAGAGAGGAGCTGCCATATTCTGCTTAAGCATAATATCCACCTTTGGCTTTATTCTTTACTTCATAATTATTCATTACTGTTAAAAAAAAAATGGGGAGAGAATTCAGATTCATTTCCTTCCCACCCATAGCGCCCTCCAAACAATTAAATCTGTGGTGTGCTAAAAAATATCTGATGAAGGTTTATTTGGAAATACAACTCTAGCTTTTTATATTCAGTGGGGCTCACCACTGAGGGATTATATTCTAAAAACTATAAAAGCTAAAATGAAAAAAATTAGTAATTTTAGGGGGTTTTTTCCTCCTGAGGCAGGGAAATTTCTTTCAAAAATCAATGGAGACATTTTCAGTAATTACCTAGGAAGCCTGTGGAATTTACAGTTCACAAAATGTTGCTCTCACACCTTTCTCTAAAGATAAGATGTCTATTAAGATCATCTCAAAATGTAGCCAATCATGGTTTTTTCCTTGCTACTTCCATATAGCAGAGTTTCCTTCAGGGGTCTTCTATCCCAAACTATAATTGCTAATTAAAGCACCTCCCTAAAGTCCCTGAAATCATTCCAGTTTTCTTTTCACAACAAGCTTCTTTGCTGCTATATTTGAAATATCTCAACTTTTACAGGTGCAAACCTATATTCAACATAGTTATCTAAAGAGCAGCTCTTACTTTTCTGAGGAAAAATGAGGAAAAAGTAGGGCACAATGAATATTAGTCTAATTTTCTATGAGTTACCTTCAAATGGACTGCAAGGATGAAAAAAACATCTTAGGAGGCAGAAGACTGCTAGCCTGAAGGCTAAATGAAAACATGACCATCATGGCCTAAATGTGCAAAATTAGAGATAAAATAAGCATTCTACAGCATTACATTCCTTGCAGCATCCTTTACTAGAGAAGATGTAGGCAGATACCTGAGCCTATACTGACTTTTTCAGAGAAGAAATCGCAACCACTGAAGAAAATTGAGAAAATACTAGGATATCTTGCAAGGCAACACTGTAATGAATCATTAGGTCCTGATGGCATCCAAAAAAATAGTTGATTTCTTTTAAGAAGTCACATTTGAAATTGCTGACCTCATAGCAACAATAAGTAACTTACCTCAATAATCAGGCTTAGTGTCAGAGGGCTGGAAGGCAGCCAACGTGACACACATTTTTTAAAAAGGACCAAGCAGGGACCCAGTAAATTACAGAATGATTACCAGACAAATGAATGGAGGTGATCCTGTTTATTTTGTATACTTGAGTTTTCAAAAAAGTCTTTGACAAAGCTCCTCATCAAAGGTTCCTCCTCATCAAACAGTTAGCTTAACTGTTGTAGAATAAGAGGACCTATCCTTATATGGATTGCTATCTGGTTAAAAAACAGAAAGCGAAAGATGTGAATACATGGGCAACTTTCTTAATGGAGGGAAGCAAGAGTGGAGTCCTTCAAAGATCTGTATTGGGACTGATGTTTTTCACAGTCCATAAATGATCCCTGACTTAGAATAAGTAGCGAGCTGGACAGGTTTTCAGATGATTCAGAGTAGTGAAAACTAAAAGTGAGTGTGAAGAGCTCCAGAAGGATCTCTTTAGCTCGATGAATAGTCAACCAAAACAGCAAATGAAGAAGTTTAAATAAGCATAAAATGAAGCACAATCTGGAAAAGAAAGGTAACTTCACATACATAATGATGGATTCTAAACTGTAGCTATACAGGAAAAAGAGTAGTTGGGAGTCAGGGAGTCATACATTTATAATAATTAAAGATGGGGGTCATAGCAGATGGTTCAGTTAAGATGTTGACTCAGTGTGTGGCAGCTGTGAAGAAGGCATGTTGCAGGCTAGGGATCATTAGGAAAAGGACTGAATATAAAACTGCCAACAGTATGATGGTTTTGTAACAAATCCATCATATGTCCACATTTGAAATACTAGGTACAGTTCTTGTTGCAACATTTGAAAAATATAGTAGGATGGGAAAAAATGCAGAAGAGGGCAACCAACATGATCAGATAGCTCAAAACCTCCCTTAAAAGAAATGGCTAGAACATCTGGGACTGTACACAATGGGGAAAAAACCCACTGAGGGGAGAAATGATTAAGGCGTATAAAATTATATAAGCATGGAGAAAATTGGCAAGTTCCACACTGCATAATTAAACTGCGGAATTCATTACCACAGGATAAGGTGACAGCCACTAACTTGGATTAACTATCTACCAACTATCAAGGACTCTCAATCTTGAAGATTCAGTGTTGTCTTTGGGGAAGCATGTCTCCAAATACTACTGGCAGGGGAACAATGGCAGGAGGAGAGGGGTATGTCTCCATTTGTGAGCACCTTGGTTGGCCACTTAGCGAAACATAATGGTGGACTAAAACAGCATCTCACCTGATCTAGCAAGGCTAGTCTTACATTACAGGAATGCAATTCACCTGAACTTCAACTAACTGGACCTATGAATATGCACTTTCTATAGCAGCCTCCTCCAACTTGGTGCCTTTCAAATGAGCTAGTTTCCTGCTCTCATTAGTCTCAGCAAAGGGTGGGTAGAGAGTTGTCCTCTGACCTCTCTGAAGGGCACCAAGTTTGCAGAAGGCTGTTCTAAGTTATGTGAACCTGACCAATGAAGGCAAGAGGGAAGCAGAGCCAATTACCATCACTGACCATTTGATCTGACTAGTTAGCACTTATGCACATAGTTTGATATTCTGGTAGATTCTATGGTGGGGTCACAAATCTGGAATGCTCTCCTAGTTGAAATTTGTCTGATTTTGCCTCTGCATCTTTCCTTGCCAAACATGTTTCTTGCTTCAATGGGATTTCTAAGGTATATCAAGTAGTTTTACTGCTGCTTTTACTTTTGATGTTTCTAGTTTTTTTCATTAAGCTGTATACCACTCTAGGTACTTTTAACAGAAGAGCAAGAAATAGTAACAAACAGCATCATCTTTGCTATAACATGTCAGAAAATTCATTTTTACATTAAAAACCTAATCCTAATTAAACATATCTATTTCATCTTTAACAATTTTGTATAACGAGTATCTAGCTCAGTATGACTGACATTGGTTGGCAGCCAGTAGCTCTTTGGGCCTTAGACAGCAGACTTTTCCAGATCTATTTAGAGAAGTAAGGGATGAGACTATTCTTTTACCTCTGAACTAGGGCTCTGTCTTATTTTTTATCTGAGATCCAATGTTAACAGCAATTGCCACTGATCACCTAAAAATACAAACCAAGCCACTGATTTGACAGAGCAAATAATTAAACTTACCTAGAGTAGGGTCATAATCACCAATAAATCGCTTGGTGATGAATCGTACTGTCAATGCTTCATCGGAAAAAGAAAAAAAAATTAGCAGAGTAAACCAATAAAGATGTACAATAGCTTAGCTATTAACCAAACTACAGATACAAATCCACCTAATACATATGAATCATGAACGCCATGGACAAATTATGGCAACAGATCTGAAGAAGTTCAGATTTGTATGTACCCCCACCTAAAGAAAGCAAAGTTTGAAGGGTATGAGAATGATTGGTACTAGGTGAAGTTGGGGTTCATTTCTAGAATGTTAATTATTGCCCAAAATGCCTCTTTTTGGCAAAGTATGGATGGAATTTGGACTAAAATTCGCTCGTGTCAGCAATTTGCTTCACTTAAATAATTAGTTAAGAATGAGATTCAAGACATGCTTCTGAAGGTAGCTACTGCCTGTCAGCACTCAATGGATTGCATATTAAAATGTTCACATTCTGTTTCTGTTAATAATAGATAATTAGAGCTGGATTGCAACAATGTTCAAATGAAAAGTGAAGTGAAAAACCTACTTTTAAGCTGGGTCCTGTGTCTGAGCCCATGTAACTCATATATAAGTAGGAAAAGCTGCTTTACTTCAGTCAATGGGCAACTGATTTCATTTTAAGAAAAAGCCTTCATGTAAAGTAGACTTTCCCAAGGTACTACAAATCAACAAGTGAGGCTTATCATGGATCACTGCTATAGCAACAAGCAGCAAAACTGGAGGATGGCTAGTAGAAGTCAAGATGGAGGGAAGAAAAAAGGCAAAAGGGACCTGTATCCTAAACTGTCTCGTAACTGAACCTGAATACAGGGAGGCTTAATGGCCTATCTTCCAAAATGAAGGAACAGCTGAGGTGAAATGGGACTGAAGAGAATGTGTGAATGCTTAGAGAGATGCCACATGGAGGTTCACCAACACGGAACTTCCATATTCCTTATAGTTTGACTTTTTCAGAGATACATCTTTCCACCCATTTCTCTTTTTAAATAAGGAACTGAACCTCAGAAGCAACAAATACAGATCTGAAAAAATAACACCAGGTTGAGGAAGAGGAACAAGCTGGAGCTCTCAAAATGATGGTGGGAAGAGTATTTACTGTGAGGAAAAACAGGAGCAAGGTAGAGCTGCCAGCTCAGGGAACTACTCAAAGTGCAGATCATCCTTTTCCTTCTGCCTCTGCAAAGTAACCAAATACCTTTGCTACAAATATACCATAAGTGCCATCCATACTTATGTCTGGGAATCTGTATCTGCTGCAGATATTTTGCAGAAAGAGCAAAACAGCTATTTTGGTTTGACTCTTATGCTAGTCCCAGTGAGAGTTTGCTTTGCTTGCTGGTAGCAATTACAAGAGTGAGCCATGAAAAGCTTTCTTCTTTTCATTATAATAGCCGAATACGCAATCATGGCCAAAAGCCTTCTTGCTCTTTGTTTCATTTAAATAAGAAAAGTATGTGAAAGACAGTTAATGGGATGTGTTATCTAAGGATCAAATCTTTCTTCCCTTGACTTTAATCAGGCAGAGGCTTCTGCTGAAACCACAATTTGGACTTATAAAAGGTAAGTCTCATTCAAAACCCATGCAATTTTCTTGGCAATAATATGAAAGTTGTTTGCCACTGCCTTCTTCAGAGATGCTTTTTAAACTTCCTAGTCTAGAATACAGGTTTCTGAAATCTTGATGCTGTTTATTTTCTTCTTTCTTACCATGGAAAAATACTGCCTGCTGTCTTTTCTCCCAGCAAGCACAATTCATTTTAACCAAATTCAACTTTGACCTCCGAGGCTGGGCCTGGAGCAGTCATTCCCACGGGGAGACCACTTAAGTGTAACTATAATCTTTTCATAAAGCTCCTGAGTAAAGCACAAAAATAGTGTAACTATAATCTTTTCATAAAGCTCCTGAGTAAAGCACAAATGAACTAGGAAAGAAGGTTTAGGGTTAGGTTAACAGTTCTCAGCATGGTGCTCTTTGGATGCACCAGATTTAATCTCCCATTGTACACAGCCAGCACAGCTTCTGTAGACCACGTTGGGTTTGGGAAGGCTGATCAGGTGACCAAAGCAGCAGTAGTAGAAGTGTTATGAAAATTGTAAGACCTTGGTCAATGAGCAGAATACGGTTTTCTGACAAATATTTACATTTTACAGTAATGCGATGGTTTGGAATTCACAGTCTGCCTGTAGCGTTTGCACAGTGCTCTACTGCATGTGGCAGCAAGAGGAGGAAAAGACTGAAAGATTTTGCTCAAATTTAATGCACATTTGTGGATGGCAGGAGTCTGAATGCCTGGTCTAAGTTTACAGACAGAATTGTCTGGAAAAGCACACTACTATCTTCTCGGAAATCCAGGAGAAGATAGAATATTTGTAACCTATTATGTAAAGAACACACAGGACCTTATCAGCATCTTAACCTCAAGGTCTACCACCAAAATAGCAACTAAGGAGGTGGAAACCAAACTTCTAGAATTCAATTTTAATTTTTAATTAAGTGCAGAAAGGCACTTACTCAACCCAGGAATTTCAGATAAGAGCCCAAACTTTTTCTAACTCACATCCTAATTTAGAGAAGAGATAAGAGATTCAGAATGTCTTACTGCTATACTGCAAATTGCTCTGAGATCAGTCTTCTGCTTATCTCTGATAGAGGAAACTTTTGGAAAACAACTCTTTTTGGTCCTGCCACAACTTAAGATAATTTCTGGACATCAATATAAATATTCTAGATTTGTATCTAACAATGGCTCCAATAAATGCTAAGGACATTGTTAACATTTATTCATACATTTAGAGCACAAAGTGAAGATTTTCCATGACATATATTGGAATAAATAACTGACAGAAAAGAATGAAAATTGGAGAGGAGAATCTCGTATCTTACGGCCATACAGAGGCGGATAATTTCATCTGATGCCCCTTTCTTCTGGGCTAAATCCTAAGTGGTCATTAAAATAATAAAGTGTCCTTCCAGTTGATCTTGATTCCTGGCAGTGGCACAGATGCAGCCATGCAGTTTTCTTAGGCACAGTACAGAATGAGCTTGCCACTGCCTTCTTCTGATCAGTCCTGCGATTTCCTGGTGGTCTCCTTTCCAAGTACTACTAAGGTCAGATCATGCTTAGCTTTTTGAGATCAATCATGGCTGGCTAAATGCTGCAGTTATGTTCTTCACAGCAGACATGCAGAGGTCATAGTTCGCTTTGTTTAAGGGGATCTCATGTATGATAAGAGTCACATAGGAGCATATATTTTTCATCTGCACATGTGTTTTTTTATTTCCTTGTTATTTTAATTTAGAATGACTGTTTCAGATAGATTCTAGATTTCCATCTTGACAAAGATTAAACATTATAAATGTAAACAAAAGCAAAGGATTTTCTTACAAAATAAAGGAGCTTTGGACCCATCAGAACAGTTTGCATATACTTTTTTTCTAAATCAAACAGTTTCAACTATGTGTTCTGTGGATGTTTTAAAAATAGGCAGACTAAATTTAACATAATGTCCTTTACATGGACTACTGTAGTCATCAAGAGTCCTTTTCTACCCATTACAACTTCCTCTCAGCTTAGAAGTTAAAAAAAAATATTGCTCAGAACGAACAGTCACTTCCATCCAAAGAGAACGCAAAGGACTGGGTTATTCAAGCACTGGTCGCCCTTCCAAGGACACACATAGAGAACTCTGCATAAAATAGCAAGCTGGCCAGTGCCACAAGGGACAGGCAAGGAAAACACACAGGGTTCAGAGATTAAAGGATGTAGGTGGTTTTGGCAGAGGCCGGAAGAGGCAGGAAGAGAGAGCTGGATGGGTTCCTTGTTTGGAAATAGAGACATGGTTAAGAAGCAGACTAAGCACAAACTCTGTGAACCCGTCATTTAGGGAATAGCTTCAGAAAGAACTAGGGGAATCACACAGTATTGGCTAAGGGACCCAAACCCACAAATCCCAGAAATTCAACCGCAGAAATACCAACACTTAAAATAAAGCACTTTAAATTCTGGCTCTATCCTACCCAAAGGACACATTTTCTCTGGACAAGTCACTCACAAACTTAAATCTAGGCCAGTCCTGCAGAACTTGTCAAGGGAAAGGGCCACATTGATAAATTAAAAATCCTTGTGGGCTGCAAAGAAATACCTGGAATACTGATCAGCTGTTCTGCAGCTAGAGGCAGTGATAGCCGTAAATTTACTATTTTTAAAAAAATGTCGGGCTGCACAAAACTGCCTGGTGGAGTACATGTGGCCCACAGGCCATATGTGGTATTTACCTGGTCTAGGCCATGCAGCAGATTTGCACAACAACAACAGGGGGAGAATCTTTTGGTCATCACTTCAGAACTCTGGAACTTTTTTCTTTGGAATATTTGAAGTCATTTGGGCAAACTGAACATTCATTCATGGCAATAATAATTTATTAAGCCAGGAACAAGCAGTGGATCTGTAAAATATGTTCTCTTTTCCTCTCTGCTAGGTGACACCTTTGGTACTTCAATCCTGACCTGTTACTATTCACCATTATTAAGAACTATGAGCCAGATCTAACAATCAAAATCAACAGTGAACCCTAATTCTTTGCTTCAAATATAACAGGCAATTGGTTTTAAAAAGACCATGACTACAGTGTTAAAGCCAGGAGGCAAAGGAAGTATTTTACAGGCCTAAAACTTTGTTCCTGTCCTTTATACCATGAAGCCAAGATAGTGTCTGAAAAGGATCTATAAATCTGAGGACACTTTGTTTTTCAAAGTGTTACTTATGTTTTTATTGTTCTTTTGGGGGCAGGGGTTAAACTTTTATGCTTTTTAAATAAACAAAACTTTTAAATGCATCAAATAATTAAATTCAGAAGAAGGTAACTTGTTCATATTCAAAACCACAGTATCTCAGATATAAATCATATTGATATCAGTTAATATTATTATATTGTTTGTTTTATTCTGTCAGATGCCTTGAGAGGTTTTGTAGCACCACAGATGGCCTAGGCAAATAAACAAATTATAACATTGGCTAGTTTTATCCAATGTGCCTAAAAGCACTTCAGGAGAAAAATGAGGGTGGTTAATTAGTAAGGCTGCACAGGCCTTTGAGGAGGTCCTTTGCTTTGACAGTTCGAGCAAAGGACCCTCTTGAAGCAGCATCACAATGTGGTCTCTGCTTTTAAAAATCTTCTCCACAGCCTCCTTGAGTACTTGCAGGACTAAGAAGAGGTTTTCAGTGAGCTACTGGCAGTGCGAAGCAAGGCTTTTGTGCACGGGCTGCACACGCACAGAAGCCTCTTCCACCTTTGGAAAGCGCCAGGGCAGGATAGGAGATGGCAGTGGGGCAAAGCATCGGGGCAAAGCACATCCCCTTTTCATCCTGAATTGCACCATCCCCAGGTTTCCAAATGCAAACCTTCTCACAAACAAGCACAGGTGTTATACACTGGTCAAAGCCAGTGCTATTCTGTCGTTTTTAAATGGATGTGTTCTTATTTATCTAATTTCTAGGTCACCCAACTCCAAAAACAACTCTGGATGGCTTCACAAAATTAAAAGTGAAGAAGCCAATATGATATAAAGGCATGGTTGTCCTGAGGGTCTAATGAACAAAGTTCCCAACCTAGAAGGGCCTACCAGACACTCTAAGCCAGTCATGTTTGTAGAGCTCGCTTGGAGGCAGGTAAGACGGGGGCCAAATGATCCTTCAGGAAGATGCTGTTGCAGAGGAACCCTGCTTCTTAGGTCCAGCTGGATGACGTTATGCTCCCATCTTCAAAAATGTCAGTTAGTCATAATTTCCATAAGAATTTATGGCACTTTCCCCCTAAACTGCAGCAACAGTCAGAAACTAGTTTATAATAACATGGCTATTAATGCATTAATCAGTTCTCCAATTCTATACTTTTTTGAAACAACAAACCAGGGAACAGTTTGGAAAAACATCAACGGTATCTCAGCTGGCAAAGGAAAAGTGATACAAATTTAAGATCTGGATAATCTGTGTATATCCTAACTTTTGAATATGAAATGATAGCATTATTTTTCTCAGATTTATTTTTTTTAAGCAAATGCAATCTGCTGGGTTTTTGTAAAATGAGAAGTACATAAAACCTAGGGAAAGCAAATGGTGATTATTGGCCAGATTAATTTTTTTTGTCAAACAGAATGATTACCCAATTTAGGTATCTGCTTCTGTGAACAAATGTCATCTTTGGCAACAACTGTAATGTTTAACATCTTCCAGCTCAGCAGAGAGAGGGGCTGGTGAGTAATCTCATTCTGTTAATTCACATTCTTCACAGACAGAAAATATGAAATTGTAGATTGACCACTTAAGAAGCTGGTGCTGGTCTATCATAGGGGAGTTGCAAAAGGCATACATTCCCAGCTTCTATTCACACACATCACTGTTTTTAAAAACAATGTAGGCTTGCACCTGAAGCTCAGCATTTCTTATTAAGAAGGCAATGATGGTATGTGTTCTTCTCTTTAAAAGCTGTCAGTGAGCACAGAGCAGGCACAGCCATTGGGATTCATGGGAGAGGGCTCCAGTATTTTTCCCTCCAGGGCCCATTCTAGGGGATTTATGGTGAGCCAGTTTGATGTCTGGCAGAAGCCACAGTAACAGCAGCTGCCACTGCTACTCAGCATCTGAATCTGGGAGCTGTGGTTTTACATAACCAGAGCGATGCTATACCCTGGGGGCCACTGTGGAAAGTTAAAACATGATTTCCCAATCTTCTAATGAGGGATCCATCAGTGCAGATTCTGCTAGCAGCTCTAGCAGCTTCCTGAGGCTGCCATAAGCTGACCTGGGGTATACCCATGTGTTTTAAATTCCCTCCAGTTACTGTATGAAAGCATATGAGTCATATTTCACCTAATTTAATGGGACCATATATGACCGCTGTTTTAAAAATTACAGATCTGTGCCACACGCATGTGCATGGTTGCTGCTGAAGGAGGTCACACAGAGGCACGATCGTACTCTACTTTAAGGAAGCAATCAGTATTGCTGAACATTTCCTATGTTTGATACTGGGCTGTACAAGAGAAAACAAGCTGATGTTAAATCCAGATAAGATGGAAGTACTGTTGGTCAATAAGGGACTGAAACGTAACCTCTTTGAAATAAGTTTGCACTTCTCCAAAGGATTAGGTCTGCAGTTAAGGAGTGCATTTACACAATTACTGCTCATGTCCAGCTGAGAGTACATATGAGCCAATCAGATGTGGCAATAGTTAGCCACACTTTGGTTATACATCTTGACTATTACAATGTACCTCATGAGGGATTACCCGCAATTCCCCAGCTCAACTTAAGCCTAGCATTATTAAAGTAAGTCTGAGTCTCTTTCTCACACCTCCCCTCTCCTCTGGGTTGAGGTGTTCCTTCTGCAATGGTCCTGTTCCCTCCCTGGGTTCCCAGGGCCTGCTAGATGTTCCATAACACCGCATCCCTTTCAGACTCACTCTCCTCCTCCACCACGGAATACACAGAGTGCGATGACCTCCCACTCTAGCCTGCAAAGAAAGGCCAGGCATCTGCTGAAGGTCAACAAACAAGTCTAACATGGGAGAACTGAATAAAACGAGTATATATTCTTCCTCCTTGTTCAATGCTGAGTCTGAAAACAGCAGTTTGCAAGGCAAGTGTGGCAGAAACCACAGAGCCCTCTTCTTCCTGACTATCAAAGTCTGGCATGGCAGGAGGCCGTTCAGGAGAATGAGGCTTGTGTGGAAATTTCAGATGGAACTGGCAAGTTGGATGTGTGTGCATTCACCACCACTTCATTCACACAATCTGTGTCATGATAACCCTTCTGGTAGATTAAATATTTTAATCTATCCCCACCTCCATATCTAGAATCCAGAATAAACTCCATCTCGTATTCCTTTCCCCATCCACCAGAACTGGGGGAGGAGGAGCTGCTGAATGCAAGGGGCAGGGAGCCTCCTCCTGCACCCAGAGAAAGTAGCGAAACACCAAGTGTATTTTCATGGAAGCAGGCAATTTTATTTATTTATTTATTTTTATTTATTTATTTATATAGTCTCACAAAATGTGACTCTGGGCAGCATATAATAAAAACATTAAAAACAATAATATAAAAAACAATTTAAATAGCATTACAATTTTAAAAAGGCAAGGAGAGAGTGACAGATACTAACAACAGTGGAACCACTTCAACAACTTACCATTCCCTTAGGGCCCCCAAGCCTGACGACATAGCAACATCCTAAGGGACTTGTGAAAAGTTAACAGGGATGGAGCCAGCCTGACCACAGGGGGAATGATATTCCATAAGGCAAGTGCCACAGCAGAAAAGGCCCATCTCTGGGGTCCCGCTAGATGTAGCTCTGGAATTGGGAAGCGACTGGGCTGATCAGTGCGGTCACAGCGAAGGGGCCAATAAACTTTGTGTCCAGTTTCTTGGCGAAGCAGGAGGGAGGTAAACACAGCAATCCTGGTGCCTTCTTGCCTATGCACATCTGCTCCCTGCATATAGAGCACCTTGGCCCAAACCAGCTGTTACCCTTAAGAGAAGCTGTGCTGCCTACCTCTCTCGGAGAAAATCAGAGGACCCACAGAGACAAGAGTTCTAGAGGACAAACAGTACAGGTTATAACCATAAACTGTTTGGAAGGGAGACATGCTGATGAAGGAATGCAGAGAGATGTTATATGTAAATCCTGCCAATGGCAACAAGTCAGGCCAACCGTCTTGTCTACAGGACACAAAGCAATACAAATATTGTTCTAGTACGAAGTTAGTCTTCTATGTCTGCCCATTTGTCCCTGGGTGATGAGCTGACAACAGATGGCTAAGAATACCTAGTAACTGGAGGAGGGCTTTCCAGAACTGGGATGTAAATTGAGAATTACAATCCAAGATCATAGTCTGGTAGAGGAGAAGAGTGGCTGGGGCACACCAGCCAGCTTAGTAGGGACAACCTCAGCCTAACAGACATGACATGAGGCAACAAAGCTTTGACATCCATTCTCAAATGCATACTTAGCATTCAGCCTGTGTTTGAAGAGAAGTTCTAGCATATTTTTGACATGAGTAGAATGCAGGCATGGGCCTTTTGAAAAAAAAAATCAAAATGTCATCTAGGAAAACTACAACATATTTGTCCAAAATATTTGGAAAGAATTCATTCAGCACCTGGCAAAGATTGTGGGACAATTAGAAAGACCAAAAGGCATTTTGTGTATTCAGACTTCTCATAACAAGTGTCAAAGGCTGTTGAATATTCATGACTCTCCTTCATCAAAATCAAATTGGAGTTTTACTAAATCCAGTTGAGTGAAAATGTGTGTCTTCTGAAGGTGGTCCAGCAGGTCCAAAATAAGAGGCAGTGGTTATTAATCCCTAATAGTTCAGAGGTCTATATTCATCCATCACTCTCAAGGGATTATTATTTACAAAAAATGTTGGCAGAGACACAAGAGACAAAGGAAGGCAAATAAATCCTTTTGTCAGAATGTCATCCAGAAATTCCTTTAAAGCTGCCAACTCTTACATAGACATGGGATATTGCTGCTCAGCTAGGATCTGGGCTCCAGGCAGTAAGTTAACTGTACAATCAAACATTTGGTGGGGTGGCAATGTCACTAGTTCCTAAACTAGTGCCCAAAACATCAGCAAAACCTGTATATTTTCAAGCAAGGAAGGAGGTTCAGGCTGCTGTGAGGCAAGAACAGAAGGAAAAAAGCCCAAGGCCTGGAAATGGTGCTGTTTATAGCACTAAGAAGCAAAAGAAATAGTCCTGTGCTCCTACTAATACCAAGGTTATGCATTTGTAGCCAGTCTATCCCCAAGATAATCAAGATGTGCAAGGAAGCAGTCAAATATAATTGGAAGAATTCTTTGTGGTCATTTATTTTTACTGCCAAGGAGTTGTGTGTTATAGGATGGGACTTGATCAGAGAGGTCTGCCCTCAGTCATCACCACTTGCAGTTATTTATGCAAGATGAACTGATTCAAAATTATCTTCATCAATGAAAATAGCAGTCACTCCCAAGGCCAAAAGACTGAGAGGCATGCTCTGGGTCCCCTTGCTTAAGCAGTATCATCTTGTGGAGCCCAGGAAGGGTGCTTTCTCTGTTGCTGCGCCTGCCCTCCGGAACGATATCCCCCCAGAGATCCAGATGGCTTCCACCCTAATGACATTCAGGAAGGTATTAAAGACTCAGTTAGTCTCTCAGGCTCTGGGGTAAAGAGAAGGTTGAGCTCCTGTTGGATGAATTTTCTTTAGTCTTATGTTGTTTCTGGGGCCGTTTGTGATTCTTTTTTGCATTTTGTACTTTATTTTTATTTTAATTGCAAGCCACCCATAGTTGTTGGGAATCAGGTGATCTATAAATTGTATAAATGAAATAACAGAAACATTTCCAAGCTATGGATACAAAGACTGATGGGAATAATAAAATACAACTGCCTAGTGTTGGGTGTTGGAGCTTTCCTTAATCATCTGAAGGCCCCCTGCAGAGTTCTTAGATGGGGGGGGGGGCTCCAAAGTTTCCTGGTATCAAGGCTTTGGAATGATTTGGGAACTTACTCACAAGGTGACCCAAATCTCCACAGTTTCTAGCTGACTGCTGGGCAAGCCACCTCTGGGCTCCCAAAGGTGTCATAGTAAAAACACAATTTGAGGTCACATCTTCATTGTTTCTCTGTTGCAGACAAGGATCTCTTCATTGCCCCTATGTGCATAGGCTCCATGTCACTGGCATCCGAGGTAACAATGAGGAGGGAGGGAATGGGTGAAGAAAGGCTGTGAAACTGTGTCCCTCTGCTATTTCCTCCTCTTCCAACCTATCACCAATCACCACACAATGTTGAAATAACTCTTCAAGGTCTCTGGTGTGCCCTGTCTCACAAATTCATTTCTCAGTTCATCAGAAAAGTCTTCCTAAACTGGTCATTCAGGGCAAAATCATTTCAATGCATGTGCCTGGTAAACAACTGAAAATCTGCCATGTACTTGTGTACTTGGCATTCTCGCTGCAAATTAGTATTTCCTGATTAACAATCAGTCTTCTGATGATGTAGTCAAAGGCAGCTCCAAACTTTTGCATGAAATCTCGATATTCGTCCAGGACAGCATCCTTTGCAAAGAGTGGAATGCCCACCTGGCTGCTCCTTCTTTCAAAAGCTGACAACAAATGCCACTTTGAGTCAAACTGCAGGGACCTCTGCTGGCTTACTTGCCATAAACAGCTCACATTGGGTAGTGAAGATTAGGACTTGATCCTGAGCACCCCCCACCCAAACTTCTCCAGCAGGTTCTCAGGGGAATGAAGTATCACTGGTGGGGGAGCACCCTGCAGGGCTACTCCACATTGATGCAAACCTTGATCCAAATGCTGGGTCAGCTGCACCATAGATTGCGCAAACTTGTTTTCTATGTATCTACCTCCTGTCTAAGCTGCAACAACACCTCTACACTTGCTCTGCAGACAACAGGATACCGTAAGGATCTCTAACTATGGTCTAATCCCAGAACACAGGATCCAGTGCTTTTCTGATGAGAGAGCAATGACACTTTCAAGATTGTTGTTGAGCTCTTCGAGGTAGGTAAACTCAGGAAACAAGAATCACTTGGATTTTTGGAAAGATCTTTATTGCTAGTGGGTATTGTAACAAAATAATGAACTCCTGTCAAAATCATTCCCCAACTCAACTTATAGCTAGCATAATTAAGGTGGAGCCACTCTGAGACTCTTTCTCACATAGCCCTCCTCCCCTAGGCTGACATGTCTCTTTTGCAGTGGTCCTGTTTCCACTCTTGCGTTCTCAGGGTCTGCTGGACATTCCATCACAGAACCTTTCCAGCCACTGAAATCTGCAGGAGAGGCTCTTCTAAATGTGTCCCCATCAGAGATTTGTATGTCAAGGAAGCAGGAAAGGGTATTTTTTAAATGTCCAGGCTGTAGAACATAGCAACCATGGAAGTGGTATTTAGTACTCCCATCCCCTAATCTTTAGAAGAGCAGGCAAGACTTATTTCCTTTTCTTTTTTTTAGTTATCAATTAATTTTTGAGAGCCAGTTTGGTGTAGTGACTAAGGCACCAGGCTAGAAACTGGGAGACCAGGAGTTCTAGTCCTGCCTTAGGCACAAAGCCAGCTGGGTGACCTTGGGCCAGTCACACTCTCTCAGCCCTAGGCAATGGCAAGCCACTTCTGAAAATCTTGTCAGAAAACTGCATGGACTTGTCCAGGTAGTCTCCAAGAACTGGATGCAATTGAACAGGTTTTTTAAAAAATCAATTAATTTTACAATTATTTTTAATTTGTTTTTAAGAATTTTATTCTGTATTCTGTATTTCAATTTTTGTTAGCTACCTTGTAAATCAAGTAAGTACATGCGCACAACTCTAAGTACAATTAGCTCTAAGTCTTCCTGGGGAAGCACATATTCCTGAAGCGTTGGAGTTCTACACAGGGAAGCAGCAGTGACAAATCTGATAGATAAATAAATAAATAAATTACATTTCTCCGAGAGTTTAAAGGCATTCCTCTACCCTCCTCACGTTGTGCTTGACTGCATTTTACAGCAGTGCTTTTCAAGCTGACACAATGAAGGCAGGATTTTATACATGACATTTAGTTTAGAGGTTTTGAAATTCATATTTCACTCCATAAATTCCACATTATAAAACAAGATTCATTTAAAATTTTAAAGCCAAGATAGTCAAAAAGTTGACATTAGATTTCCTTTAGCATTTGCCAAAGACAGTTTATATAAACATGTTTGCTTTGCTGCCTTATGAGAAAGCCCATGGAGATTAACTGTACAGCTTATGCTCTTTTAGGTGTGTTTTTATATAATGTTATATCAAGACAGAACAGCAGCAAGTAGAATTTTAAAAACCACAACTACAATATTTATACTCAAAATCTGAGCATAAGAATTGAGATGTGCTTCTCTCAGGAGATAGAAAAGCTGTAAACCATTGTCCAACCTTTCACCAATTTTACCCCACAACAAGCTAGTGTAATTTTCTCTGCCAATTTTAATAGATGAAGAAACTTATAAAGAATACAATTTATCAGAAAAGCTATCTGGAGTGAACGATATGAATTTTAAAGGTATTATGTTTTTATTTCCAATATATATATGACAATATAGCTCATGATTAAAACATAAAATATAAATATAAAACAACCTAATAAATACACTTACAACACCAAATGCAACCATTTAAACAAAATAAAGCCAACATGTTATTTTAAAGGGCCATTCCAAAGCTATCAACAATGTGACACTAAATATGTATGGGTTTGTACATACACATATGCATATATATACTTTGGAATAGCCAAGATAACTTTCTTATTTCAGGTTGTTTCTAATTAAAGTGCCATAATACATATTATGGCTGTTCACTTTTAAAAATGATTTGGAAGAAATACTTGCATGAGTACAGCATCTCTGCTCATCATTAAGGCATCTTATTTTTTTAGACAACATCTACATTTATTAGTGACTGGAAACCCTTTATGGATTTTTTGCTGAAAATGGAAAAAAATGAACTTGTGATTTATGGGTGTGATGATTAGAAAGGGTAGAATATGGAAAGAAAGGAGTCATGATGTAATCTTAGAGAAGATTGGAAGCCACTCCTTTACAGGCAGTCGAGTTACAACGGCAATTGGGACCGGAATTTCTGTAGCTAAGTGATGTGGTCATAAAGCATGACATCACGTGTCTGCATTGCTTAGCAATGGCAACTCCTGCACTTCTCATTGCTGTCGTTAAGCGAGGTTTGTGGGTTGTTAAGTGAATACCTCCTCGCAACTTCCTGCAGGCTTTCAACAACCAAAGTCAGTGGGGAAGCTGGCAAGAATCTGCGAGTCCCAGATGGCTTGCAAGCAGGCCAGCAGGCAGGTAAGTGGCTGCTGCCGGATGGAGAGGGAATGAGGGGATGCATGGGTGGCCAGGCAGGCACAGCGTGAGCACGGCAGGGCTTGGGATGGCTGCTTCCAGGTGGGAGAGGATGCGCAATGGTGTGCAAGTGGCCAGGGAGGGTGCGTGAGTGGCTGGGGAGGTGTGGCGCAAGCGCAGCAAGGCTCAGAAGGGTGTGTGAGGGTGTGCGGGTAGCCGGTGAGGCATAGCGCAAGTGCAGAGGGGCTGGGGGAGGGTGCACGGGTGGGGGAGACTTACCTGAGCAACATGCAACCCTCCCTCCTGGCTTCCCCATTGACTTTGCTCAGGGGAAGCCAACTGGGAAGACTGCAGGATGTTGCAATCATCGTAAGTGTGAGCCAGTTGCCAAGCACTCAGATCACGATCACATGACTGCAGGGGTACTGGCCTGGCCAGAACTTCAAGGACTGGTCATAACCACTACTCGTTCAGCACTGTTGTAACTTCGAATCATCGCAGATCAAGTGGTCATTAACCAAGGACTATCTGTATATCTTTCTTTACTTTTCTTTCTTTCTTATTTACTTATCACTTTTCTTTTACTTTTACTTCCCTTTTTTAAAATTTGTATTGCTTTTATTTTGTATAAAAAATTTAAATAATCTTTAAAAAAAAGCAGCCCCATCTTTTTTCAAATTTCCAGGAGGGCTGAAAAAAAGATGTGGCTGATTTAACAAGAAGTGCTTTGCTTGCACGAGTTGCAAAGCATTTTTTCCAAATCATCTTCAAAGCATGTCCAGTGTTAATATACATCCCTTGGCAGGCAATTCCAGAAATTATAGTGTCATTACCAAACATGGTCTTCTGCTCTATCTGCTATTAACAGATCCTAAGACTCAGATATGGTCTCAATGCCTAACGGAAAGGCCTTATGAGTTAATAAGCATACAAACAGTTCTTCAAACAGCTGACTATTTCAAATACCTTACATCCTGGCCCGAACCACAAAAGTCCATCTGGTCACTGGGATAATCAAGCAAGAAGACAGAAATAATGAGGGACCCAAGCCACTATAATGAGAAGATAAATAAAGCATACACACACATACACACACACATCATTTTTTCCTAGAACATTTCTCATGAGAAACAAGGACAATGCAGACTTGTTCAGGGTAACAGGAAAGGCCAATTACAAATAGCTGCTTCACAGAGTCAGTTCAGAAACAAGGAAGAGCACAGATACCTACCTACACACCATGATAACAACTAAATAAGGAACAGACCCCAAGTCACCATCCCACACAATTACATCAGCATAAAACATTCACTATGGAGTTGCTGCTCTGTATTCAGTCTTATAGTTTGCCAGTTTAGTAGGAAGAACCAATCAAAGGTAATGAAGGTCAAAGTTAATTGAAGAAGTTTCTAGAAATAGATATCAGATGACAACACATGGTACATTGCACCATACATAAGTAAAACCAGATTATTAAGTGCAAAGTGTAGCAGCCTGTAATTACCTACATCTTTAAGGACTTATTGGTAAAGGGCAAGACCACAGAACAAATCAGCCTGGAGTTCTGGGAAGTGCCTTGCTTCCACACTGAGAACTAGGCAACCTCCCAAAGTTAAAGTGCATGAGTTTATATTAAGAAGGCGCACCAATTAAACTGATTAGAAATGTCAAGAAAAACAACATAAGGCAACATTACAAAGAAAGACTTGAGGGCAGAGAGGCATGGAGAGATGCCAAGACTGAGCACAATCACCCCATTTTTGTTCCTGTTGAACTTGAAAGACCTCACAGAGGGCAAAAAATCAAAAGGATTCCCATTTACTACAGGTAAATGGTGTGCATGTGTAGATCAGTCACAAAATGGTTTTAGACAAGCAAGGTGTAAGGGCCTGGGGCTCTCCAGACACGGGTCAACTCTCAGAATCCATCAACTTGTAGAATAATCCTACAGCACTGGTACAGAGTCTGTAGTTGCACATGGCCTCCACAGGCATTTTTGCAGCCCCCGGTCCCCATTTCATGGTTGGATTATTATTGTTGGTCGCATAGTCAGCCAGATGTTTTTAGACTGGATTTGGCACTTTTGTCCACCTATTGAGTCCTTCCCAAGGACCTGGGATAGGCAGATGTTGTTGCTTAATAATATTGAATGTTATTTTTGTTGTTGTTGTTATTATTATTTTGGTGCCTTTGAGTTAATGTTCAGTACTAGCAACTGCCTGGACAAGTCCCTGCAGTTTTCTTGGCAAGATTTCAGAAGTGGTTTGCCCTTGTCTTCTTCCTAGGGCTGAGAGAGAGTGACTGGCCCAAGGTCACCCAGCTGGCTTTGTGCCTAAGGCAGGACTGGAACTCACAGTCTCCCAGTTTCTAAGCTGGTGCCTTAACCGCTACACCAAACTGGCTCTCAGCTGATTTTTAGTAAGTTAAAATTAAATTTGGTGATTTACAATTGGCTATGGTGGAATATGCTAACCAACCCAGTAAAAAAAAATGATGTTTTAAAATACAGCTTTTATTCTGAAGATGCCCATTTTATGCTGTAACTTGAGTATTTTTGGCAATAAAGAACCAATCCTTTTATGGGGAACAAACAGTTGCCATTCTCTAAATTTAGCCACCCCAAAACTAGGTGAAATTTGCATAGAAAGGACCATTATTGTCTATATTTTCAGCAATTACACTGGGAATTATTTAAGTATATCTATCTTTTAGGCTCTTGTCTATCCACTGACACAATTCAGCCAAACTGAAAGACTGGGCTTTTAATGCCCCATCTCAAACATGTTTAGCCAAAAGTTAATCCCACTGGCCTGCCTTACATAAAATACTAAACTTTGGTTTTGCATTAATGTGTTATGCAAAGCCTTATTGTGTTTATTTAATGAATCATTATTGAACCATGCTTGAGCATGTGTGAACCCACTCAAAGGTTAGATAGAATTTACTTCTAGGAATTTTGCATAGGGTTGACAGAGTAAAAGAATCTGAAAATACAATTTTGGCCTTTTTCTCAATGTATTCGCATAGTAGCAACTCAATGGTTGCTTCACACATCATTTGATTTGTTTTAAACAAGATTTGTTCAGTAAGCCACAATAATTATTTGAGGATCACAGATTATGCTAAATTATAAATTATTTATAAACAATGGTTTAGTACAATGATTGAACCTAGTCAATGAGTAGCTGCATTATTACAATGAAGTAATTGCAACATTGAGCTACAATGATCTTAGTTTCTCAGGATATTCTGCTGATTCCTATATATCCTCTTTAAATACAGTACTGTATGTTAGAGGTCCCTGCATTGTGGAAAATCTGCTATATGCCGTATAGTTCATTTGGCCATAGTATCAATTTTAGTCCCCATCTGCTACTTAGGCAGTATTTCTTTTTTGGTCAGATTCCCATTTACAACCACTCAACACTAAGAGCTTTTTACACAGGATTCCACTCAATCTCAAAAGCTAGCAACTGGGTAGACCTTATCCATCTTTCATAAGAGATCTACTTACATTAGGGTGCCAGATCAGGGCTGCAAAAATACAGATGTATCTTAGGCAGTATTGAAGAAATATAGAAAATGTTACGTTTTTGCTGCCATCTAGTAATTATCCAGATGGTTGTACACCTGGCTATGTGGAACATTTACTGGTTCAGGATCTTCTGGCATTCACTGAACCAGAGCTAGTATCTTACATAGGCACTCTTATTAATGATTGGCAAAATGTCTGCTTTTATCCTATGAAACTTCCTTCACTTTGAAACTCTCTCCTCATCTTGTCTAAATGGTCACTCAGTGCAGTTCCTGTGTACTCAAACTGCAAAACATACCTTTGCACCAATGAGAAGGAGATTGGGGACTTGTACAGACAACAGAAGGGAAGTATCAATCTTTTATCAATCCTTAGTAACAGCTCCAATACGTTTGCTATTTCAGTAACATTCCTGGTTTGTGTGCTGTCTTTCAAAACAAGATTCTTTGTCTCATAAACAGATCCTCTTCCTAAATGCTGAAACCAAAACAGATGGTAACACATATAGGCTTCAGCTGGGGCATTAAACTTTAATTTTTCAGTATGTTTTAAACATTCCAAACATGCACTGAAGAAGTTAACTTGCAAATTTCAGAATTAAGTTTGCAGTGACCCTATGAAGTCACAGACCATTTTTTTAGGAGCCTGCAGTCTAAGCACAAGCTTTGCACTGGCTGACATTAGAGAAACTGCATTGTTTCTGCAATGTCTTATGAAAAAAATTAATATAAGGGAATTGGTAAAACGTAACACATAAAAGGTACTTGCATTTACATCCTCTGCATGTTTCTCCAGTTTCATCTGGAAATCTTACACACACACACAAACACTGATTTGTGACAAATCACTTTAGTTGCTTGTGGATGGGGAAATGAACAATAAAATATTGACAAACAGTGCTATTTTTATGAGGCAAGGGAAAATTCATTGGCTGGTGAACACTTGTCATGGGGCTAGGAACAAAAGGCTTACATGCTGTTGGAAAGAAATGAACTATTAAGCCAGTCTGGTCTAGTGGTTAAGGCAATTGGGTAGAAACCAGGAGACTGTGAGTTCTAGTTCCGCCTTAGGCATGAAAACCTAAGCTGAACCCTGGTCAGACGGAGTGGCTGTGGGTTAATGGCTCCTCTGTATCCGGGAATTTGTTGTCTTTAGTTCTGGATGGGGTCACACTGCCCCCGACAGACCCAGTGCAGAATCTGGGGGTCCTTCTGGACTCACAACTCCTGCTCGAAGAGCAGGTGGCAGTCGTGGCCAGGAGGGCCTTTGCTCAACTTTATTTATCATTCCAATTTATATCACCGCCCATCTCCCCCTAAAAACTTCATGTTGTGCGCCAGTTACGCCCTTTCCTGGATTGAGAGGCCCTTCAAACAGTCACTCATGCCCTGGTTATCTCCCATATAGACTACTGTAATGCACCCTACATGGGGCTACCCTTGAAGAGTATCCGGAAGCTACAGCTGGTCCAGAATGCGGCCGGGCAGGCAATTCTAGGTGCCCCAAGATCGGCACACGTAACAACTTTGCTGCACAAGCTGCGTTGGGTCCCAGTGCGCTTCCAGGTCCAATTCAAGGTGTTGGTTATCACCTTTAAAGCCCTACATGGCATGGGTCCAGGCTACCTGAGGGACTGTCTCATCCATATTACATTGACCTGTCCCACCCAGTCATGCAGAGAGGGCATGTTACGGATCCCATCTGTAAGAGAATTCCGTTTGGCAGGGTCCAGGAAGCAGGCCTTCTCTGCAACAGCTCCCACCCTCTGGAACATTCTTCCCCGGAAGGTGAGACAAGCCCCCTCTCTCCTGCCCTTCTGTAAAAAAACTGAAGACCTAGTTCTGCCATCACGCCTGGGGCGGGAAGGGGAATAGTCATTCTGTTGTGTGTCTCTTTGAATGACTGCTCAACTCCTCACTACTACGCATGTGTTTCCCCCCCTGGATAGGGGCCCCCTCGTGCTCATGATACATTCTTAGGGATGGCTGGTTCCCTAGCATGGCCCTCATGTATTCACAGACTGAATTGGAACCTCATTGCCATCTGGATTTTATTGCATTTTATATGTTTATCTTCTATTTATATCTATATTTAATGTACTATTTATAGTTTTATTGAATTTTAAATTTGACTTTTATTGTAAACAGCCCAGAGTCCCTCCTTTGGGGTGAGATGGACAGTGATAAAATTTGACAAACAAACAAACAAATAAAGCAAGCAAACCAGCTCGGTGACCTTGGGCCAGTCACTTTCTCTCAGCCCAACTCACTTCACAGGGTTGTTGTTGTGGGGAAAATAGGAGGAAGAAAGAGTATTGGGTATGTTCACCGCCTTGAGTTATTTATAAAAATAATAAAGGCAGGTTATAAAATAAAATAAAATTAAAATTAAATAAATAAATAAATAAATAAATATATTAAGGGAGTATGGGACATTGAGAAAAGAGCCAAGAAACCAAGAAGGGACTGAAGGTAAAAAAGCCATGCAAGTACATCAGCGCTGAACTGTAAATAGCACATACTGATTTAGATGGATAACTGTCAGCCTTACCAGGTAGACCAGGCAGGAAACACAACCAGATGAGCTAATTCTACTTTATTGTAAGGCTACATTAACAGAATCTTGCAAGACTGAAAGTACAAATCTCCCGCTGTCTCCTTTAACCCCGAGAAATTAAGGGTCCCTTCTGAGCCTCTTGCCCCGTCCACTATCCAGCTGCAGACTATGCTGTCTCTCATCTGACCGTTCCCTAGGCAACATCTCTGGGCCCAGTCTCCCAAGGTCATTCCCACATACCATTACAACCAGATCTTTAATTGTATGTCTCTAGAGCATGCTGGCTAGATCATGCTGGCAGTTGAAATCCAGACATCTTACAGATGCCAAGGTTGAGAAACACTGTTCTTGAGCAAAGTTAGGCAACCTCCATCTCCTCTATTAGAGGAGCAGCAAGGACTAACAGCAAGGACGACCCCTTTAAGCACAACGCTGCAAGCCAGCGTTGCTTCCAAAACAGCATTTGCAAATTTCCCCATCCACAGATGCAATATTCTTTGCACAGGGATCTATCAAAATTGCTCACAATTGTAGTACTGTGACCATTTATTACCTTATTGGATCAGCGGGGGCTCATCTTGCCTCACTATTGGGACGGTACTTTTATATGGAGGATTCCCTTAGTAAAACATTTTTGTGCTTCCCAGAGCATGTTTATTAACCTGCTTTTAAAAACACTGTTTGCACTGATCTACCCCTCCACCTGTCCTTGTATTAACAGCATTACTAGGATTATTAGAATTTTGCATACACAGTACCCCACCCTCCTTATGCTGGTTTATGGCCATAACACAGATTTGCTTTGATTTGCATACAATTACCATTCAGGTAGTTTGGTGTTGTGGTTAAGGCCATCAGGCTAGAAACCAGGAAACCCTGAGTTCTAGTCCCACCTTGAACACAAAGCCAGCTGGGTGACCTTGGGCCAGTCACTCTCTCTCAGCCCTAGGAAGGAGGACATGGCAAATCACTTCTGAAAAACCTTGCCAAGAAAACTGCAGGGGCTTGTCCAGGCAGTCTCCAAGAATCAGACATGATTGAATGGATTAAAAAAAAAAACATTCAGGGATGCTATACTAAACATCTTTGGCCAGCAAAATTGTGAAAGCCAAAGTCTTCCACTGTAGGCAGTTGCCCTGAGGTAGACAGGTAAGGAGAGACAGAGACCCCTCAACAGGTGGAGATATCAACCCGAACTTTGAACTTGCTTTTTCAACAGGTTATTAACCTAGAATAAATGCCCACAAAGGGAATCTAAGGTTAATAAGACACTTAGCAAGTCAATAGTACATTAGCTATTTAATAACATTTAATTCTGAATAATCTCACCCAGGTATAATTGGTCTTACTGCACGCCATTACTATATTGAGATGGCATTTGAGCTATGTCTGAGAAAGAAAGGTTAGCCTAGAGCAGTATTTCTTAAACCTTTTGCTCTCAGGACACCTACCCACTTAAAAAAAATATGGAGGATCCCAAAAGAACTTTTCTTTGTATGGGTCATATTTATCAATATTTACCATTATTGAAAATTAAAATGGATGCAATTGGTAGAATATTTATTTATTGGATTATGTAAAAATAGCATTAAACCCATTAGATATTAACATAAAGTATTTTTCATGAAATACTCCTATATTTTTAACAAATAAAAATAATGAGAAATGATGACATTGTTTTAAATTTTTGCAAATATCTTCAATATCTGGCAAAAAAAATTGATTTTGCAGACGCCTGAGAGGATCTTGGGTCTGCAAGGGGCCCTTGGACCACACTTTAAGAAATGTTGGCCTAGAAGCCACCGAACAGAACCTCAGCGCACATTTGAACTCATAGTTTTGAAATTACAGCAGTGAAGCCTGAAGGACTGAACTAATATACCTGCAACAGCTTCTTTAAGATGTATGTTTCCCTTTTCTCACTTTTATGGCAAGAGACATTTCCTTTCAGTGCTTCATAATAGATACAAATGAAGTAAAATATCTCCTTTAAGATAGGTAGCATTGTACTCAAAAAAGGAAAAGTGATGAATTACCACAAGGGCTCCATCTGCATTGTTTCATAGTTATTTTCCACTTGTTCTGACATATTTCCAAGTGCTTTCCACTATTATAACCCTTGATATGTATAAGGAAAAACTTCCTGATGGTAAGATTTATTTTATTTTATTTATTTTCCGCCTTTATTATTTTTACAAATAAGGCGGTGAACATACCTAATTCCTCCTCCTATTTTCCCCACAACAGCAACCCTGTGAGGTGAGTTGGGCTGAGAGTGCGCGACTGGCCCAAAGTCACCCAGCCGGCTTTCATGCCTAAGGCGGGACTAGAACTCTCAGTCGCCTAGTTTCTAGCCAAGCACCTTAACCACTAGACCAGACTGGCTCCATCTATACTACATCTGTACTACAGGGAAATAATTTATCTGTGGAAGTTGTGGGTTGTCCATTTCTGGAGGTTTTTAAGAAGAGGCTACACACCCACCTCTGGTCCCTTCCAACTCTACAATTCTCCGGTTTTATTATTCTATGCCACCTGCAAAAGCAAAGAGATCAAATCAGGGTTTTTTTTAACCTGACATCCTCCAGATGAAACATCTTTCCATTTGCCCTGCAAAATGGAATTCGGAAAGTTGTGGTCCCAGGATAACTGCAATACACCAGATTGGAGAAAGCTAGATTGAATAAAAAACCAGAAACAGTGGGGCTGACTACTCCCCCCTCTCTAAGCCAATTGTTCAGTCAGTCAATTCTTATTTCAGCATTGGCAATGCCTTAGGATGCTGTATCACTCCTGAAGGCAATAAGATTATTTATTTACTGGCTGCCTGTCTCATATGATGACTCTAGATGGCTCACAACAATCCATTAAAAAAAGAAACAATTAAAAACAAAAGTACCCTTTCGCCCAGGCACCTGTAATGGTATGTGAGAATGACCTTGGAAGACTGGGGAGGGGGGGGAGAGATGCTGCCTAGGGAACAATCAGATAAAAGGGGGAGGAGCCTGCAACCAAGTAATGGACACAGAAAGAAACTTAGAAAGGATCTGCCCTAACTGATCAGGTGGTAAAAAGGGACAGCAGGAGATTTGTACTTTTAGACTTGCAAGATTCTGCTAATGTAGCCTTACAATAAAGTACAAGCAGCTCATCCGGTCATGTTTCCTGTCTGGTTTACCTGGGAGGGTTGACAGCACCAGACCAATCATCCTCAAAGCTCAACCCCCATTCTAGTCCAATGCTTGGGGGGAGAGCCAGGTCTTCACAGCCCTATGGAAGGCTAAAAAAGTAGGGATCCCTTGGATCTCAGGTGGGAGGCTGTTCTAAAGGGCTGGGGTGGCCACTGATAATTTAGGATGGGGGCTTTCAAATTGGGTTCTACAGAATCCTGGGGTTCAAAAAGGACTTGAACGGGTTCCACAAGACGAAGGAGGACAAGGGGGAACCTGTCTCAGGAGAAGTCTTTTTTCCTTTACTCCCTTGTAGAGAGCTTTTCTCCCTTAGTTTCTAAGCAAACCTCTTCACAAGAGACTAAGGGAGAAAAACTCTTTGCAAGAGATGGATCCTTTAGTCACTTATGTACAGCAGAAGGGAGAGGGTTTGTCAGCTGACATTCAGAAGCCCCAACCCTCTTGATCAGGGATCCTGGGAATTTTTTTTTTCATGAACAGGTTCTGCGGTCTGAAAAATTTTGGAAACCCATGATTTAGGGGATGAAAAACAGGCTGTGTGGTATACCTAGCTCTGTCCTCCAAGGACATAATAGTTGTGTGGGGTAAAGATCACCCTGGGAACTGCCATTACTGCATGCACACAGGCACACGCGCACACAGGCACACACACGGTGAATACTGCCTGAGGTCTCCTTACCTAATTGTAGGGTTGATTTACAACCAAAAGCAAAAAGAAGTGACTTGATGCAGGTAAACTTGCCACGAAGAACTTTTTTTATAGAGTTCTTCCTCCAGGAATGAGAAATGATTGCAGCATTAGACTTTTCATGAACTTGCATGTCTGAGCTTAAATCAGAAATTTAGGTGTGGGGCAGACAGAGACAAAGATTTTTTCCCCCTCACATTAAGACCACAAGAGTTCTTACATGTTCATAATTAAAGCTGGCTCTTTTTTCATTTCTGGTAGCTAGGCACACAATCAGAGCCTATACTAGAGAAATGATTTTTTGTAAAAGTGTGAAAAAGGCTGTAAAAGTCTTTTCAAGATACTTTTTCATCCTATTTCAACTCTTCCCCAGTGGTAAGCAGCACATTGGAACACCTCTGACAGCCATCAGTGGAATATAGAACAAGCAGACTTAATTGGGTCTCTTTCCTTGTTACTCACATTTCCTCCATGGCAAATCTGGCAAATTGCAAGCCCTCAATGCAGTGATGGGGGTGGGAATATGTGGGCTGAAACCGTGAAAGTTGCTTTCAGTGCAAGGTTTTTTAAAATGCATGTGCAAGCCTTATTTTGCCTTAGTTAACAAGCCTTCAAGGTACTCAGTTAAGTCAAACAGGTCCAGTATTGGGACTGCCACCACTTGATTGTCAGCAACCCCCTCACTCCTGGGCTTGGTCACTATCCAATCAAAACCAAGTATCATTATTATAACTCTTGTATGTATATGAGTACTCAGCCTGCCTGGCATTTTGCAGAGTACAAGAAGGGAGATCCTGATCTCCAGGAGCTTGCAACTTAAAATCCCTCCCCCAAGGAACTTGCATGTTAAAATCTGGGGCAAAGAAAAAAAAACAACAAAGAGAAAAAGGAGTGGAGGTGGTGTACTTAATTTTCTTTTCAAAGGTATATACTTAGGCTGAATTACAGGAGGATATGGGAATAGGTTCCCACTCAAGTCAGATGACCATTCCTGCCAAATCAAGTTCCCTGTTGTATTGTTGAAGATTCCTGTTCTTCTGTAGTAATGGAAAGTAGAACCTGAGCTCTTAAACAAAATGGAGTGCTAGAGTTATTCTTGAAAATGATTTGTTTCCTGAAATTTGATCACCTTGATGCAAATAATCATGGTCTTCACAAAAGAGTACAAATGCTTCTGAATGGAATATTGTTTCCTATATTCACTTTAAAAAGTTTACTGAAATGCAGCTGTGAAATATTATTGTGCAAATCCAACCACACTAGCAAATTATGGTTTATAGCTTGATACGTTATATGGACCCAGTCCAATATGGCTTATTTTAGAAAGTGTAGCTTGAACCTAGCTTACTGTGTGGTATAAACCTAGTCAATGTGGTTTATTCAACCAACTATGTTCAAAACAAACCATATGTGTGTGCAGTTGAGTAAAGAGAAGAAAAAGCAGAGGCAGACAGCTGTCTAGCTGGAGTACCTGAACCTTGGGGTACAATGGGATGGGAAGTAAAATATCTACTGCTTGTTTTTATACGTCTATTGCTTATAACTTGTAGCTATGTAAAACTCGAAGTTTCTAATGCTTTTTCACCCAAAGGAATTAAACAAGGCAACTTTACCTCTCATCACTCTAGGAAATGGGAACACACAACATTGGTATTGTTGGCAGCAATACATCATTTCTTTTGATAAATGAGAACTGCTGCATCAAGATGGAAGGAATACTCCAAGCAGAAACTAAAGTAACCTTAAAGGTTGCTCATCAAAACGTAACAGCCATATTTGGTTCAACAGTTACAAGAAATAAAAGCTAGCTTGGAAGCATCAGTATACGGATTCCATCAGGGTAGGAGCTAAGGAGATCGTGTGGCAGATGAATTGGCTTTTTCTCAGAGTGAGATTTTATTTTTCAGAATTCCACAGAAATTAGAAAAAGATCTAAAGTAGGATCTTGTTTTTTCAAATACATCATGTAAGCCAATGCTGTGTTATGTGTACCACTGGTGGTGCTGAGAAATACCCTAGGTGAGATGCAACTCTCTGCTCCAAACCAATGCTGAGCAGAGGAGAGGAAGAAAGAGCGAGCAGTGGAGGAAACAACCTCCAATCAAAGCCTTCTGGAGCAGCACTGTTCGGGAAGAACCAGAATGGCACTTCCCAATATATTTGCAGGGAGACTCCAGTTACTGAGAGGTGTCCATGGGGCGAGTTTAAAAAAAGACAGGACAGCAGCAACAACATTGGAGCCCTCTCTCTTTTTTATGCGTGTCACACCTTTTCACACCCCATTTCTTTGGCTGGTACTAGAAGAGGTTAGGACTTGGGAATGGCTGGTGATCATAGAGAAGTGGTACCAACTATGAGGCATCATCCAGAGTCTGGGTAGCTGTTATATTTGGACTGTACAGAGATTATCTTTAGACTGAGACACAGTTCTTTGCAATATGTAACTCTGGTGTAAACAGAGATGTGGTTCCCTTTTAAATGAGAGGCTAGTTGGTGAAATGGAACCATAAGCTTCTCATTATGAATTAATATCACATCTTTCCTAGTGATGAAATCCTGTTTTACTTCAAATTTTAGTTACAGCAGTAGGATTATTAACATTATCACTGCATTTACAAACTGCATTTCATAAGTATAAGAACATAAAGCTGATTATCGTAAAAATATATTTCTTGGAAAAAGGTAAGCTTTTTATTTCTATCCTTGACAGTATTATTGGTGGAACCTAAGAAACGAAAGGGTCAAGACCCACTGATTTAATACCTGTTCCCTCACCAACAGCGGAATAATTCAGAAACAAAGTGGACTGAGAAGTCTATCTATTTTATTCTGAAATCATACCTAGTGTAAATTATGAAGGAAAGTGGAATTAATTAGGTGGTGGTTAAAGTAGAGCAGTACTGCATAATTTGCCCCCCAGAACAATGTTTTCAGAAGCCTTTACCTTAAAGCTTGGATCAAGTGAGTCAAGAATCAGCGCAGGAGTAACAAAGGAAGTGGGACAGTGAGCTTACCTTTCAGAAGCTTGAGGGCTAAAATACATATATACACCAAGAAACAGACTCCATCAAAGGATCACTTTACTGAGTCAATCTAAATGGAATTTTTACTGATCTTCATAGATGTGTGCTTAAATTCCTTTGCCCTTTAGCAGGAAATGCAACAGAAGTTACATAGATCTATGTAACTTCTGGATGAAGAGAAATTCACCAAAGGAAAATATATAGGTGTAGATAGATAGGATTAAGAGTTTTGATAAATTCTATACTGGAAAAGGGCTTGCGTGTCTAGGAAGAAAGGAAAAGAAACTTGTTTCACAAGGTACAAATAGCAAATGTTAATGACAGTGCCTGAGCTGATTGTTTTCTTCTGGAATGCAACTCCAGTACTACACCTTGAGATTCTCTGTATATTTGCCTTCTTCATGTTAACAAAATGCTACTGATCTTAAAAACATTTATTTTTTTAATTGTGAGCCACCCAGAGTCATGTATATGAGATGGGTGGCCTACAAATTTACTAGATAAATAGATACACTACTTGGTGGAAGGCTGGGACTTGGGTGACTGCACTTCAAATTCTAATTTGCATTTTGAAAGCAGCATCAAAGGAAGTGATCCATGCAATGTTTATCTGAGTTTGGCCACGAGTACACCACTAAAAAGTTTGCCTTCAGTCTAAAAAAAAATTGTACATCCCTGCTTTTTATGTCCTTGCTTTTTGTTAGCCTGCTCTATTCCCTTTTATACAAACCTTTCATTTTCTTCCAGTTTCCAGAGGGCGTTGGGGTGTATCTTAGATGAAGAATTGGTTAGATGCAAGACATACGTTAGACAATATAGGGAGGCAAATGGGTTTCCCATGCTTATCCCCCTCCAAAAAATATCTGAAAAGAAGGGTTTTTTATACCTTCCTTTGCAGGTGCTTTTAAAGGAAAACAAGTTTGATTTAAATACATTGGGCAAGAAGTTTGGTTACGAACTATGTCAGTAGAGAATGCAAGTATGCAGCAGGTCTAATTTTTAATCCCTCCTCAGTTACAAAGATAATTGGGAACAGAAGCCTCAATGTGACAAATGTAAAACAAGAACCAGCACAAGCAGCTGAACCACTCTTCTGATTTCAGCCTGAGAAATCTGGGTTGAAGTTCTTGGCACCCATATAAAACTCCCTGGATTTTGAATACCTTGATTAGCAATTACCCTAATTAGCAGAACTGTTGCAAAAATAACCAAAAGCAAGCCTTGGAATAAACCTTGCCCTAAGATTCATGGAGGAGGACAGCAGTATTAAGACCTATTAATAAAAGTAAATAAAACAGGAATGACAAAGCCACATCTACTCAAAGGCAACCCATAAATCACTTTGGCCCACAACCTGTGTTTTGTTCAGGTACCTCCTTGTTCCTGAGCTTCTGGTCCAGAATGTCGGAGAAAGCAGTTCCCTCTGATTCCATAGAGAACATCTACTTTCCCAACCAAAGAGGAAGGTATTTTCAAGATAATTCAACACAGATATAGGCATGCCACAAAAGCTCAGGCCTTAAATAAAACTGTTTATCTCAAAAGGTGCTACCAGACTCTGAATTTCAACACAGACATTAAGTATTAAAGAGATCCTATGCTAGTCACTTGGTAAATTAATGAATGCTTGTGGACTCTGAGAAATTGAGTGTAACAATAAAGAAAGAACAGGAAAAAAACAGAGCCGATCCCCTGCTATATAACCGAAAAATAGATGTATTTTTTTCTGGAAGGCAACTCCAGTACTACACTTGGAGATCTGAGTGTTCACCCTCTGCAATTGCATACAGTACAGCAGCGATGTTGCAGCACTACACGAGTTTCTGAGTTAGATCAAGCATGAAGGGTCCACATATTCCCCGCTCTCCCACGCGCGGATCTGCTCCCTGATGTCTGTGCCAGGGGGCTTTAGCGCTTCCTCTTTCGTTCTAACCTCCAAACTGAGCCACCACCGGGGATACTAACTGATCCTCGGACGTTCACAGTATGAAGTTTTCAGTTTGCAAATCTGCGAAGAAATTGGCGGTGGGAAGAGGGCCTGCTAGCCACTGCCCTCAGGGACCGTGAAATATGCCACGACAGGGTAGCTCCACTTTTGACGGGACACGCGACTGCAATTTCTCCACCGGGGGGGACAGAACTGCAGGACACTGGCAACTCGCGCCTCGACCCGGAGCGCAGAGGCGGGTTGCCTGACTTTCGGGAGGGATTTGAACAGGGGAACAGCACGGTCGCTCAAGACTTCCCCGCCCCAAAGAAAAGGATGGGAAGAAGCTGGTACCTGTTTTGCCCACGGCGCCCTGTCCCAGCACCACCAGCCTCAGAGTCCGCGCTGGGGTCAAGCTTACGGCTCTGCGCAGGGGCCGCGGGAAACTCATGGCGAGGCCGGCGCTCGACGGGGCGCAGGACACTTAAGACGATGCTGTTGCTTGCTGCCACCAGGAACCCCATGCACCGCCCAGGCTCGAGCCACCGAGTGCTGGGGCGTCGACGGCTGTGTGAGGAGGGGGCGTGAAGCTCCGCCCAGGAGGGGCTGGGCCGCGCCGTCTGCTCCTCCTGGGATCGCGTAACCCAGTTCTGGGGCCGTCGACCCCGCCCCTCGCACGGGGGAGAGGTTGCAGTGCCCAGAAAGTGGGAAGCGTGGCCCGTGGGACGAGTCCTGTTGCAGCGCCCCTCCGGCTGACCCTTTAACTCAGTCGCGACGGCAAGCAGGAGGGAAGCTGGCAGTGGCTGCGCCGTCAGTCGCCGCTTTGGGGTTCGGGTTTCTAGGAATTAGATTGCTGGGGGCGCGTGACCTCCTCACAAAGGGTGATTGCTGCCCCTGCTGCTCTCGAGAGGATACGTGGCTCTGGGGCGCTCCCAGAAACTCTTTGGTTCGAGCGCATCCAAGAACTGATCGAAACGCACTCTCTACCCTAACCTGATGTCTTATTGGGGCAGGGACGGCAGCCATGACCACAGATCTTATAATTTAACTCCTTTGGAGGGCGGCAGGTTAGGGGAGACGCAATACTTCATCCTGTCTCCAATTATCCAATTTAAATGGAGGACTGGTAGTACATACCGTGCTTTTACGGTTTGTTTAGCCATGATTTATTGAATAAACCACAGTTGGTTAGGGTGTATATGTGGCTAGCTCATAAATTATGTTTGCATAATGTCTGCTTGCCAGATCTCTCACAGTAGGTTGTTTTTGTGGTGGTTACCAATAACTGCAATTAATGACATACATCATCATCTCAAGAAGACTAAGGTGTTAACTGAAATTTCAACAAAGAAAACAGACTTGTGGCATCTTAAAGGCAAGCACTTTATGCCTTAAGCCTTCATATTGTTAAGTCCCAGGCAGCTGGGCAAAATCAAGGCAGTGAAGCCAACATAGCTTTTAGTAAATATGCTGGGGGGGAAATGAATACAGAATCTTGGAATGTGTGATAGGAATTTCCCAGCCTTATTTATAATGAGTTTCATTAAGGTGGAGTCTCTTTGAATACCTCCAAAAGCTTCTTTCCAGACTTCACTCCACCTGAGCAAACTTGCAGTTTATGAGATAAACTGTCATGTGATTTGCCCACTCTCTCTCCATTTTCTGTGGCTGTTTCCTTCCTTGCCCAGCCTCCACACAATCTCTTACACATATATGGCAGTCAGAGCCTTTGACTTACAAATCTGTGGACACGTGTAATATTACAACAACTCATGCTTAATTCTTGGTAATTATATGACTTTTTTGTGCAACAGTGGTTTGTCACTTTTTTCTGGGATTTTTACAGTTCCTCAGTCCAGCATCCAGCCTTGGAATTGTTTGATGATCACCCATTCAAGTACTTATCAGATCCCACCCTGCTTAGCTGTTTTCAAGATCAGCCAACAGTTATTAGGGGTTGCCACCTGCTGTGATATACACACACAGTCGCATATTTATAGATGAAGCACAGTTACTTGATGTAAAATGTGGAGAGCTCAGGCAGATAAAATGACTTTTTTCTACGCCTTTAACGGCTGTGTGGCAAGTACAAATTTATCAGATGCAGCTTCTGTCACACAAATACAGGGATGGATAAAATCCTTTATAGGTCAGATTTGTACTTGTCATTGACCAAGGCTAGAGGAAAAATAGGCAACCTTATCTGGTAGTGTGCTCCAACAGAATATTTTAATTGCCTTTATTGTAATATAGAATAGTCATTTGACTAAGATCTCAGATAACTTGAAAGATATCCTGTATGTTTCAGCCAAGTAAAGCAATCTGGAACAAAACAGTCCTGCTTCTTGTTGGGTGATGAATTTATCATTCATGTATACTTTTTCCATCATTCCAGTACTGCTGATTCTTGCCTCCAACTATAGAAGAAACATTCAAATCTTCCCTTCCTTTGCATGGAAATCCACTGAATATTAAGCAAATTGCTGTGCAGTGGAAAAGATAAATTATGAGAGGAAATGCCAGGCTATTTCCAAAGGGATCTGATTAAAGAACTGGCCCATCAAGAAACTCCATATAGATCAGTGGGACCACAAGCATTTTCCAGCTGAAGACTGAATAGACAATTGTGAAGGGACTAACAAGACTGATTTGCCTCAAGGTAGGAGAGACCCAAGTTTCTTTCATGCCTATTCCGAAGGAGTACAATGTGATAATTGCTAATTCAAGGGATTGTGCTGGCAAATAGTCAATAAGCACCCCAGTTAATTTCAGGGCAGCCTTGAAATTGTGCTATTGGCAAGTTACTAAGCCAGTGATACAGAGATAAATTCAGTCCACCAACATCTTATGTAGTTCCTAGATCTCTGCAAAATGGATGAAATCAAGTTTCAGTCTTCCTTCCTCCCCCCACTTTTTTGCTGGGGGGAGTTAGGGGAATTAGAGGCAAAATACATGGTTTAAATTTGCTGGTTCTGAAGCATTCCTTTGACACCTTTGAGCGCTTGAAATTTTTCCCCAAATGGATGATTCCTCCCCTGTTTTGGGAGTAAAGTTTTCAGCATGCTGCACAAATTTTGGTTTGACTCATGAACTGATGGAAGGTACGCACTCCTGAGCTAGGCTAGTGAAAGTTAATCAGCCTTGGATAATATCTCACCAAACTGTTGATGCTCTTGAACTATAAAATTTATAGCAAGTGACAAAACGTAGCCCATCTTGGATAATTTTGAAAAAGCTAGGCTGGATTGGGCCTGTTTAGTATTTGGATGGGAAACCACCAGGAAATCCCAGAGGTGTAAGCTAATGGAAACTTAAATCCAGAAAAAAGCTATGGAAAATCATTTTTGTACTGTTGGCAAGTCTGATTTCTGATACTACAGCTTTTATCAGGCAACTGCTCTGCTTTACGCATGGATTTTTGTTTGGGTGGATACACACACACATGGATCAGTAATCTGCTGTGGCAATTTTCCCCTTCCCCCATTATTTTTCTCTGTGCAGAACTGCCATTCTTTTGATCAGCTGTATGTCTGCCTTTTGCCTGCAAGCCCCTTAAAAGACACTGGTTACAAAAAGCCATGCTACTTTCAAAATCTACAGGAAGGAGCAGCTTTTATCCCACAAAACTAATGGGGCTTCCTCCCCTGATAAAAAGCAGGATTTATTGCTAAACAAAGAAATCCCTGAACAGATTTGGGTCCAGCCTTCCAGATCCTGTCATCCAGCTAAAATAGCTATAGACATAATTATGAGGCTCTGTTTCCTAGACACTTTGGGACAGATTATATGGTCGTAGGCCGTGAGCATTCTGTGGTGAAGGAATGATCAAGAGACGAACATTATATTCTAGCAAATATTCTAGGACTAAGTTCTGGAATTGAAAATTAAGCTCTTACTGACATCCAGGCCAGAATTCTCTAACGTGTTTTGGTTCTGTTTCAGGAGGAAGACAGAAAGCATATGTTCATTTTTAATTGCAGTTTTTCTGCCATTCTTAAATTAGTTGGGGGGAATGCCAAACTCTGTTCTAATAACCCTAATCTATGTATTAATCATATATCGGTAATACAGCATTTTTTTAAAACAATAATTTCTCTTTCCCTTTTCTGGCAACTTGTTACAGCTCTCCCAAGGGCTCAATGGGCAAAATCAGAAATTAATTTCTAAAGATGACAAATGACACCTTACGCAAAATCTGTGTGAAAAGATAACAGTGTGATAAACTAAAAACAGGTTGCATTATGCCTGTAGGTCAATTCTATTTACACTTACTTAAAAATCACTACTGTTGGGGTTGTCAAAATATTTACTTGGTTTGGGATTACAGCCTATGAGGTTCCATCAAAATGAACTGTATATTGACTGTTTTTAAAAAGAAAAATATTACTGCCAATTTCATCCACCTTAGTTGAAGGTTACCGTAAGGATCCATTTCCTTTTATATCACAAGCATATGAATGCCAAGCCAAGTTTCCTAATACTTTTTTCCTCTGATGATCTGTACTGTGGATGCAACCCCCTCAGCTGTGTGTAGCCCTATTCAAGCAGTACTCCTGTTTAGAAAACCTCAGAATTAGCAGAACATTTCAGGTACCCTTACACCATCCTGGCAAGTAGGGCTGAATGTGGTTTCTTGCAGACAGCTGTATAGAACACTACCAAAAATAGTGAACACACTTGGCTGAGCACCATAACTTCATGATGTTTATAAATGAAGTGAATGTAGAGTTTCATAATTCTACCTCTGAGGGATTACCCATTTTTTTTTCTTGCAATATGATCTTTCTTTTGCGATGTAAGGTTATGAAGTAGAGCCTGGCTGTAATCGTACAACATAGATTCTGTCTGCAAATAGTGCTTAGTGGCGAGATCAAACTTGCTTCAACAACTGTTCCCCTCTTGTTCTTTCCCTGCACGCAGCCTGCCATTTTCTGCAGATGCTATACAGAGAGTTTAATCAATAGCAAGCGCAGGTTTTGTTGCCTATAACAGGCTGAAAGGCAGATCTCAAAACCCATATGCAGTACCCTTCACCTTCCATTCAGGTAGCTGTGAATGTGCCATATGCATACATGCAAATGGACCAGTCACCCAAGGTTAGAATCAGATTTGTTTTTTAGTCCCATCCAAAACATTAATCATGCCTAGGTGAATCATGCCTAACATAAGACAGTTGAATTCAATAGCCTTCTAATTATGCCTCCAGATTTCCAGGCACAATTGCTGAAAATCAGTGGTGTGGTTTCTCCAACCATTTTAAGGTAAGAAACACAGAAAAAATATGGTTTTTCTAAATCAGTCTTAATGTAGTTTTAAGGGGGAGAGGAACACTTTCCCAAATTATTAGGACAGAGACTAATAAAACACTTTCAGAAAATCCTGGTCCTATTTATGAAAGTTGTAAGGTTGGAAGGGTCATCAGTTATCAACGTACTGCAGCCCTTAACTCCCCAATAAATATTGTGGACCCTTGACTCTAAAGGTTGCTCACCCCTGGACTATGCCATGACTACACCATACTTGCTTAAATCAAGTAATTAACATATCCTGGGAACCCAGAAGAGGCTGCCTGTCTGCCTTATGAGCCAGCCCTGCCACCATCCAATGAGCTTCTGTTGGCAGGTTGGTGAGAATGTTATTCTGCAGCAACAGGCATGAAAGGATCACTTGGGTACTCAAGATGAAAGAGAATCAGCCATGGGGTGGGGGGGATGAGAATGGTTCTCAGCTTGCCTTCTAGTCTTTACAGTCTCACAAAACATCAGCAATTCTACAAGAATGCAGGGAGGGGGATGCTAGGCTTCTCCTTGGGGCAGATAGGCAACTGGTTAGAAACACTTCTAAAAAACTCAGCAAGTTCATTCCCATTTGGAAAAGAGAGCTGCAAGTTCTTTCCATCTAAGTACATTGTGTAAACTGTCCACCCTCCCCTCCCCACCCCGTGACGGAACAGAATCTAACTCTCCGGATAGTTTAAATATCAAGACCATATACGATTGCAGTTACTGTTTATTTGGGTGATTTAATTTATTCTTGTTCCACATCTTCAACATGCTGTTTATCACGTAACTTCTGCTAAGCGCTTTCTTCTGATGCTGTGAGGCAGGCTAAAACGAAATATGCAGTTTCATCAATGTTCAGTCTTGTTTTACTGCTAGAGGAGCTTTTTCTGATTTGTCAAGCCATTTGACAAACAGCTGGCATGGCAATATATTCTTACAGGTGGCATTCATAACACACCTTTTCAGTTGCATCATTAGTTTATCCTGGTTTCCTGCCCCTCCTTAAACCAAGTATTAAACTTGAAAATAAAAGCAAATTATTTAACTAGTATTGTAATATTTGATAGTAAAAGCTCAGCTGAACTAATAGTACCATGCTTATTATACATTATAGAGTTTAACTGAGTTAAATAAACCATAATTTATTATTTACACATCACATTAAACTATAAAACATGATTTACACATCACAAAGGCTCAACTCACACAACGTAATATATTGAAACAAGTCACAACATGGCTTGGAATGTCCTGTGCCATAAATATTTTAACTCTGTCCACTGTTTGACCCTATGTTATGAAATTTTATATAAAATATTAATTAATATGCATTTCTGTGCCCATTTTTTCTCCATTTGTAACAGAGCAGAACTCAACTTTTTGGGAAGGGAGAAATCTCCTTGCTTGCCCCATGAATTTACTAAGCCTCCATGTTACAACTTATTCATAGCGTATTTTGTTCATTTCCAGTACTTGAAAAACAAGACCGAATGCAGAATTCCACACCCAGTTTAGCTGTAGGGTTGCTGGAAGTGATTAAGGCATTTTTATGTTTTTTAAAAAAGCTTTTAATGTTATTTCCTCAAATTGTGCCAGTTTCCTGCCCTTCCAACCCCCTGGCTGTATTTTAAATCATTATTATAAATAAGGATTACCCCCAACAACTTAGAGGTCATTTTCAATTCCCTTGTAGTTTATATACTTCCCAGCTGCTGGAACTTCTTGCCCTTTTACCACTAGGAACAACATTTATCACAGCAGAGCACAATTTACTGGCTTGGATGAGTGGGTAACTTTTCATCTGCATGCTACATGAAACTCGCATGCAGTCAGTCACGTTACTTTAGTTCTCTAGCTTCACAGACAAAAATGTTCAGAACTGCTGACATTTTTTCTTTCACATCTGGATTTATTGATCACTCATCCCTTCGTAACCTCGAAGCTAGACAATGAGAGTGCACACAAAGCTCCTCCTGATGAATGTTTGGAGTAGCAGGTTTGTTTCTTGACTATGGATGGATAATTGGGAATACAACCAGCGCTTTGGGTTTGAAACTGATTTTCCCACATAGTACTGTGCTTTCCACTTACTGTAAGTTATAGAGCACAGGCTTTGTATGTAGAATTGGTCATCTGTACTGCTCATCTGAAATTTTAAGGCAACACTGAAGAACAGGATGAGCACTGAGATACACCTAGCTAGTTCACTGTATGACCTAAGGCAGCTTCTTACCTTGGAAGAAAAGGGCACATAATGGTTTAGGGGAGAGACCATAGTATATTATTACGGCATTTGTAAAACGTTCAGATATGAAAAACTACAGGTTCACGCTGGACTTTTCAGCCATGATATACACAAGTTTTTTTTTCAATAATAGTTTTGTTAATTCTAATTGGTTTTAGGTTTTTGATATTTTACCTGGCTGAAATTATTGAAAGGCTGGTTCAGAATAGTTGTAGGAAACAGTTGGTGTAGTCTAGAAGAAAATTGGGAGGCATCTGATAGAAAGATGAGTGGGAAAAAGTTTGGCAAGAGTATCCTGGTTAACACTGTCCTGGTTCCATACTTGGGAACTGTTTTGCTATCCCTGCGCATGGTTACATCTTTCAATTTAGTAAATTGAATATCAATTAACATAGAAACAGAATGTTTTGCAGAGTACAGGAAAGTAAACAAAAAAGACATCTGTTCCAAAACAGTAAACCCCTGAAGTTGGAAAATATATTCTGAAACCAGGGAACCAGAACAATCAGCAACAGGCATCTGTACAATTGTTAAAACCCAGTTATCATATTGACTAGCTGCCCAACCCCTCCAATCTGCTGTCCTCCACAATGGTTGGGCTACAGCACCCCTCACCTGAGCAACAGCAGATGGAAAGAGAAAGGGCTTTTGAGCTATGATCTTAGGGCCGTTCATTTCTCAATGAGCCACTCCAAAAACTAGTTGATATCCCTGCCTGTTTCAGGATGGAAGGTGAGTTCATGGCTTCTGTGCTTAAGGGAAGAAAAGTTCTATGAGACAAGCTGTCACCACATAATTTAATGATACACAGAAGGAATAGGTAATTAAGTACCTTATTAATGCTATTATCCATTACCGCGGATCTGTATGTTGCCCACAAATCTTATAATTATTCTCAGAAAGCAGTTCCCCCTAATTTGAACTATGATTATCTTAAGCTCCTGAGCAACCAGATTTTCTTTTCATAAAAATTCCCCATGGCAGAATAACTTTTAATTAACCCTTGCTTGCATTCATATCAACTTTTAATTACCTGAACGTTTTTAGCAGGGCTTTAGGTCACTCAGATCAATGAGACTAGACTGTATATGATTCTTAAAAGAGCATATATTCACATAAACATAATTTCTGCAGTTTTGCTCTATGAATAATCATGGTGCAGGTTTTTGATAGCAAAAGCAAAAGAAACAAACACAAAAGAACCTTCAATAAAAATTGAATGGCAACCATAATTTGTCTTTCTAAAAATATATATTCAGATTCGACCAGTAGTTAGGTGAAAATGAAAGGCAAAATCTACTAATCTTGATTCAATTGGGTCAAATTTTATGACTCTTTTTAGCAAAAGCTTATAAAAAAATCCAAGGGGAGCCTCTGCATTGTCACCAGCCTTGCTATCTGCCAGATTTCATTTTCATTGCCCCTTTCCTCAACATGTAACGTGAATTCAGATGGAGAAAGGTATAAAATGGTATGTAAGTTGATTTGCAGAACTGAAAGCTCTCTCTAGTTTAATCTTTCTGCATCCTCTAATACAAATCCAAGGAATATTATAAAGTTTTGCTGCTGACTAAGAACAAGTGCGCTTCCAAACATCAGAACTGCAAAACAGACATTTAGTGTGCTCAGAAGCCCAACTGTGTTCATACGATGCAATGGGCATCCACCGAGGGGAAGGGATGTCATCTGCATCATAACATCACAGAAGAAATGATGTGAATTGTATCATTTCTATCATCATGGCTTCTTATGGACACCTATGCACAAGATACTAACGATTAATTATGGTGAAAGCACTCAGCCACCGGATGTGACTCAGACAACCTATGAAATAATCCCCCACTTTTAAGGTATTACTGCAACAATATTTGTGTTAGTCAATATTTGTTGGTTTTTTCCTGTTAAATTGCAAATAACACAAAAATTCTTGGAGTGACCTTATTTCCACACAGGGCCACAGGTAAAGAAAACTTACAAGAAGCCATGATTGTATGCTGTGGTTAAATTACATCCCATTGATTTCCCAAATGCGCACTAGCAGGGAAGTGAAAAACAAGAAGCAGCAGAGATGTATGTCTGAAATAGTTCCATTCGCAGCTGCTCCAGCTTCCTACCTGTGTGTAGAGCCAGAAAGCAAAATTAACCTCAGATTAACCCTCCCATTTAAGTCCAGACAAAATGAGAATTAATGTAAATAAGATCAGTGTGAGTAAACCTTACCTTTTACAAACCTTGGTTCCAACTGCAATTAAATTACTCCATGGTAACCATTATTTGGCCTATAGGCCAAGTTCAGATGATGTGGGCATAATAAGTTGATTTAGGGTGTCATGTGAATATGGTCATCTTGATGCTGTTTTATCTCATCCACTTGGTAGTACAATGTAGTAAGTTTGTGGAAGTGTAGTAAAGATGATGCGACATGGAGAAAAAGAAGCTGGTAGATAAGAGGACTAACATTGAGCCATTAAAAGCCTGGCTCATGGTAGCTCAGAAAGCTCTCTTCCTTCTGTACAAATTTGTGAACTAGGTAGCCTTGTACAAGATATTCACAGAGCAGTCAGTCTTAGCGGATTAAACATAATTTTTCCTAGTGTGCGCGCACAGAATTCAGCCTTAAACATACTGTGGTCTGAGCCTCCCACTTGTAACGTAAGGATAATGCTTTATGCAATTATTTTTTTTCCTTAGAATAATAGAGTTAAAATGGACGAAACATTAGATTATGTATGAACACTGCAAGAATATTAAGTATTATTCATATCCACTATCAATGATATTATGAGATTAGGAGTGGATTGTGCTTTTTTAAAAAAGTTATTATAGTGGCTCCTGGCCATGCCTCAAAGGCCAGAATGTTTTCTGTTTCTCATAACTAAACATTAATTAATGATCCAGCTAGTATATGCTATGATGATAAATTGTTGCAGTATTTTTTCCATTGTGTTAATCAGGATCGCAACTCCATATGCCACTCCCCACCTGAATCTCAATGACCGCCATTTGCAGGCTCTCAGAATCCAGGTCATTAAAATGTATTTTCTGTTTGCAGTTAGAATGGGCCCATAATATCCTAGAAAAATAAATTAAAAATAAATCAAGCTGTTCAAAAATATCCCCCCAAAACTGACATAGGAACAAAAAGTGAATAGTGCACACTTATCACTGTGCAGTGTCAAGCCTCAAATTTTAAAAGCTTGCCAAGGTAGTGTCTGCCACGTTGTAAGGTTCATTTCAGAGATTTCCAAAGGCAGAAGGTGCAACTCTAATTGTTTAACCAGAAACTCTACTTCTGTCCAGTTACTCTAGGACTGAAACAGATTCACACAGATATTTTTCCACAGCTCTGGGGCTATGATTCTGCTTGCATATGTATAACTCATTACATGTTTCTGAGGAATGTTAACATCTAAAAGGCACCAGTGACAGCTGTTTTTGTACAGATTGGCAACATAATGTGTGAACCAACTCCACTGAGAAACACGCATAACAGACAATATGAAAATTCTGCATGTGACTTAAATTTGTGATGGTCCGTTGATAAACCAACCACCTCTTGATGCTGCAGTCTTTGAGCAATAGATATGACCATTCACTAGGTGAATGGGACCTAAAGCGTAAATCAGCAGGTTCACATATTAAGAAAACTATGAACTGCTTTATTAATTATATCAAATAAATATTAATATTTTAAAAGAAAACTCATGGACCACAGGCTGATCCATTAAAAAATCTCTGGGATTTGTTTATTTGAAGTGAAAAATTAACAAGCTTCACCAACAGTTTTCTTAATCTACTCTCTCCCTAGTGACAATGTCCCTATCTACGTATATCACTGGAAAAGGTCAATCAAATGCAGGTATGCTTGGTTATTTCTCAGTCTTTCTGTGGATCATTTGAATAAACTTCATCAATCACCAGAGATACAGACACCATAGTTTGAGCATCTCTTACTTAAATTGTCCCAGATACATCATGGATGCACTAGTACAATTTAGTGGGAACAAACCAGCCCTATTGAATACCATTATGTAAGAGCTAGTGAAATTATGTTATTAAAGATGAAAACTGCATGCATACCTATGTGTGTGTGTATGCATACACACATATACATCAGCTGAAATTGCTTCAGTTTTTATACTAGAGAGTCAGTTTAAGGAGAAAATAGGAGTAAATTTCTAAATCAGAAATTAAAACATATGCAGTACCATTGACTTGCAAAGGGGCTTATAACAATAGCTGCTATGTTAAATGAACAATGAATTAATATCCATGCAGTAGTGTTGATGATGCCTAACACAAAGGCAGATTAAGATGGTGCCTCTGGACACTCAGCTGCCAGCAGATATTTCCTCTGGTGCCAACCAGGCTTCTGGCTCCATCTTCTTCCCCCTCCCCATTATTTCAATTTTTTAAAAAAAGGGAAGAGCCAGCCCCTGGCATCATTTTGACATGCAGCTTAAATGCACAATTAGTGGTTGCCCCAACAACACTTTTTCAACTCCATATTTGTTGGGTTTAGTATCCCACCAACACCCCACCACCACCCCACCACCCTTTTTTTCCCCAGAGAATTAACCTTAAGCATCAGCAAGGCTTATTGTACTTGTTCCACTCCATTAACCCACTGGGTTTAAGGTTAAGCCACCTTCTAACCCAAAAAATAAAACATACATCATGTTTGTTTGGCCCTGCCTATTCCAGTTACATCACGAATTCTCCATGGCTTTGGAAAGCCAAAGAATTGTTTTAAAATAACATTTTGGCATCAGCCACTAGATTTACAAGTATGCTTCTTAGCCTGGTAGAGACCTCACAATCTTCTCATAAGATTCAAATGGTTGGTTGCTGTAGTTCGTTGCCATAGCTGTAGAGTCCCAGAAAATCTGGGGAGCTTTAGAGAATCCTAGGAGACAGGCAAGAAGAGATAGTAGGAAGTCATCTAAACCTTCAGCTTTCTGATAAATAGGGTTTAGCTCCTCCCAAGTCATGCATTTTGTGAAAGGAGCTACAAACTTCCAAACCAAAACCAGTATCTAGCTCTGGCCTAATTAGTTAAGGATTCATTTCCTGCAACTTTCCAAAATGGTTTGAGGTGGCAGAGGAAATGGTTCATCAGCAGTAACTGAGATATAGACATTGTTACTTGTCCAACTGCTTTAACCCAAGCATTAATCAATTCAAGGTCAGGCTTCAATTATAATATTGGTAAAATGACCAGAGAATTAATTTTCTCTCTTAAGACAAACATCTAATAAAATTTGAAAGTTAAGCGGCTTGCAGTAATAACAGATTTAGAGCATATTTCCTTGGAATGTATTACATCCTTAAGTTATACAAAGAAGATGACTGATCTGCATTATTGGAGGTATAAGTACAGTAAAAGGGACGCGGTGGCGCTGCGGGTTAAACCGCTGAGCTGTCGATCGGAAGGTCGGCGGTTCGAAACCGCGCGGCGGGGTGAGCTCCCGTTGCTCGTCCCAGCTCCTGCTCACCTAGCAGTTCGAAAACATGCAAATGTGAGTAGATCAATAGGTACCACTTCGGCAGGAAGGTAACAGCGTTCCGTTTAGTCATGCTGGCCACATGACCCGGAAGTGTCCTATGGACAACGCCGGCTCTAAAGGCTTAGAAACAGAGATGAGCACCGCCCCCTAGAGTCGGACACGACTGGACTTTACGTCAAGGGAAACCTTTACCTTTTAAGTACAGTAAAAATATTGACTATTGTTAACTGTTTGCTTTTTAATGGGGCCTCAGCTCCAATTACTGATAGGTAACATTGTTGGAATCTATATCAGAGCCTCTACTTCCCAGAGGCATCTGTGAGAGGCTTTTCTCCAAGTCCTGTACATCCAGAACATGGTTCACATGTAATGGTAAGCCATCATGTAGCTTAGTTGTTCTTTGGGTGACATACAGCCCTGTTCCAAGAAACAATCCATGATGTTTGTTTTGACCACAAACTTCAATTTGAAATCATAGTTTTAAATCAGTTTGTGAATCCTGGCATATATTACCATGACACAGCTGTATCTAAATCCATAACCCTACCTTATTCTGGGTTTGTTATTCTCTGCTCATTTCTTCTGGGTATTGATGAAAGAAACGGAGAAAACAAAGTAGGAATTGACTGAACAAGCCACAGTTACTTTCTTCCTCTGCAACATTGACCCCGACTTGTACTTACTTTGTTCAAATCATGGTTAGAACAAATCCTAGCTTAGGTGCCAATGCAGCCTCAGTGCAAAATAAGAGAGAGAACCTTGCTAGCTGTGGAATCACAGCTATTAAAAAATCTCCCTGGAAGTTTGAGTGGTGCCAATATTTTATCAGCTTTAAACCTTAAAATACAAGCATTTTAATTAGCTGATCTTAATTGTACTAAAATATTAGATAATTTTGTTTTTATGATAACAGATTTATAGTATTTTCATTAAATAGTATATAATGCTGATTACACCTATATATTGCCTTGATTTTTGTTATTTAAAGTTATATAATATTTTAATTAAAACAATTACACAGGATTGTATTATTAACAATGGAGATATTTGGTGATGTTGATAACGATTTTAATAATTTTTTAAAAATGTTTACTGAGAGTAACCAAATGCAACATGAACATTTTCTATTTTCTTAATGCCCCCAAGATATTACAAACCAATCCATCATGACAGAACAGGAGCAATTTCAATGGAGTTTATCCGGAGAACAGTTTGTGGCTGAATGAAAACTGAAAAAGAAATGTGACAATTCAACTCAGGATGTGGCTTAATAAGTGAATTACTTTATAAGTTGCCACAAAGAGCTAAAAATACCATGATTGATCACAGAAAATCATTCATTCTACAGCATATACATCTTAAAAGTTGCTTGTCTTTGGCATTGAGAAACAAACCATCACTTCAGAACGAATTGCTTTATTAGAATGTTATCAAAGTTTGTTGAAATATATTGTTTCACCTTGTTAACCTGTATGGATTCACATGCAAGATTTGGAGCTGCTGGAAAGGAACTGCCTCGCTTTCATGCAGTAAAATCTAAATCAGATATAATTAATGGGCAATGTGCTAAAAGCCCAACAAGCTAATAGCACCTATGCAACCTTGGCTGATCTCAGATATCTAAGCAGGGTTAAACTTAATTTTTGGATAGGAGACCACTAGGAAATCAAAGGACTACAGCCTCAATGAAAAAAAATCCTGGAAGGGGGCAACAGCAAACTAAATTTGCATTGTTGCTAAAACAACATAGACTCAAGTGACATTTTACCTTTTTAAAATGACAAAAAGAAAGGTTGCAGGTCTTCAAATTCAATTCCCATTATTTTTTTCCTCCACACATACAAGTTCTTCAATTATTAAAGCAAATATTCTGCATAGTGGGGTTTTACATGAAAAATTTTATGTATGTTTTTCATCTTACTTCTTCTCTTCTCGTAATTCTTTCTTCGACGGAACTTCACATTAATTCTTGGCCAAGATTCGGTCTTTTCTATAACAGTGGCCTCCACACGGACTAGGTCCATTCTTTATAACAAATTGAGAGATTAAAAAAAACCTGCTCACATTCTCTCTTAATAGATAGATATTTTGAAAAATTAAGCAAAGCAATAGAAGAGATTATGCGTAGCTCAGGGTTGAACTGTGGAGTCCCTGGTGTTCTCTGAGCTTGGTTGTTTTCTTGCAGGTGTTTCATTACCTGACTAGTAATATCTTCAGTGCTGGAAGGGAGTGGGGTTGCTCTGTTTATATACAGCAGCTTGTTCACGGATGCACTCTGCTAATCTTCTGTCTGTCCTATATAGTGGCTGTTACAGTCCTTACACTACATGTATGAACACATGCGCATCCACGAACACCAGCTAGCAGTCAGAAGACACAATGAAAACTCCTTAATCTCACAAGACATGGACAGACTCGACCATACTTTCAGTTGGGAAACTGTCAGCATCCTAGACCAAGCGAAATCCAAAAACACTAGGGAATTCCTGGAAGCTTGGCACTCAGGCACATAATGGTAAACAATATTTACACACCATTCAAAAGACAATAGAAAAGCTAAAAAGGAAACAAAAAGACCAGAACACCTCCTTGCCACAATCAACACCCAGACAAGCAGGGATTAACACCAGGATTAACACCAGACAAACAGTCAAGCTGAAAACAATACCCTAATCAAGGAACTTCCAAGGAAGAACCACACCCCCACCAACACGGGCAGGGCAAGCTACTGCATATAACCAGGGAGCAAGGCCACCTCCCTTCTAGCACTGAAGATAAAACCACCAAGCTCAGGGAACACCAAGGACTCCACAATGACAATAGAAACATTCCTAAAGCAATTGCAGTTTACTTATTTACTGCATACCCCGTTTTCTCAGATAACTCTCTCAAGGTAGCTTACAAAACAAACAACATAAAGCATATCTAGAAATAATATCAAAGAAATAATTATACTAGAAACAGCAGGCTACAATCCTCTTCAACATTTTGAGACATACATTTATGGTTTTAGAAGGGAACTGATTTCTCCAGGAAATTAAAACAAAATGGACTATCGCTGATCTATGAAGAAATGTTTCAGAATAAGCAGGAAATGTGATGAATTAGATTGTGTTCAGTATACCAAGGAAGCAGACACCACATATTTTTAATGAGCGTTTTAAAGCAAAATCCAAAAATGAAGATTCCTCCTCCTTTTGTTTCCTATCCACAAAACTGAAACGATGTGTGTGTGTGTGTGTGTGTGTGTGTGTGTGTGTGTGTATCACTCGATAATGGATTTTGCTTTCAACAGTTCTTTTAACTCAGATTTACATCAGAGTTTAAAAGAAACAGAAAAATAAGAAATGTGAGATTTAATTCTTCTTGGTGATGAGAATTTGTAGCCTTTTACAGACAGTTTGTTTTGATAAGAAATCCCCAGATCCTTGAACACCTAACTTCAGATAGTTCCTTCTTTTCTCTCCCTCTTGGCTTCTAATTGCAACTCTCCATTATTTCAATTTGTTTTTCTTAGGATGGTCTAAATACAATGGAGTTACTACGGCAATTCCCTTCTTTTCTGCATACATCCTTCCCTCAGCTGTTTTTGAGTGGTTGGTAGACATCCTTTCCTAAAGCCCTTTGGACTCTTTTTCAGCCCAGTGCACATGACTCTGAAAAGATTCAGCATGACTGAATGACCCCAAAGCATGCCTTACCCCAGGAGCGGCTTTCCCAGCAATGTGAAGTTATCAGCCCCCACCAACAGTACCTGGGGCAAGAGTAAATAATGTATATTAATCATCGTATTATAGAACACGTCAGAACGTTACCAAGGTATTTGTGGAAAATGCACCTTAAATCTGCACTTTGGTTTTCTCGCCCTGATAGCTGAATAAGCCAGGATGAAATAGGGGATTGCCCAATAAATATCCCCTTTGGCAAAAACTGTTATTTTCCCCACATCTCTGGAGCATCCAAGTGTCCTGATTACCAGGAAACACACTGAGGCGAGGACTTGGTCTCTAATATTTATTAGTAGTACTTAACAAGAATCCTAACAAACTGAGAAAGCGTGGGAAAACCCAGCCATATAAACCCCAAAGGTTAAGGCGGTCCCGATCTGTGTCTCTTTGAATGGCTGAACAGTTCCTCAGTGCTACGCATGCGCTTGACAGTCTGGGTGAGAGCCCCCTGCTCGCCATCCTTACTCATGACACCAAGAGAAGACAATGAGAGATGGCAGACTTCATTGTTCTTATGCATGATGTGATTTCTTTCAGTGCTGTAGCGATCACCGCACATTTTGAAAAGAAGAAAATCACCCCACTGGACACCTGTTTGTTCCTGGGGTTCTGAGCAGCTCAGAATCAATCTCCAGGAAACAGTACAGCTAGCACCACGATGAAATCAGCATGGGTATCATGTATTTTCTGCTCTCCAGATGAACTGGGGCTTGGCACTTCCAGAATTCCTAGCCACTTGCCGTGCTGTCTGAGAATTCTGGGAATTATAATCCCAACACATCAGGAGGGTGCCAAGTTGTGAAATGCTGGTGCAAGGCCTTTTTGTTCATTTCACTACATAGCCAGCAAAATTCCACTCTCTCAGGTGTTACTTTCTCGCAAGACTTCCTTCTATTTCACACCAAGTTATGGCACTGAGTTAAATAAAGCATAAATATCCAGGGATGCCTTTTCCAAGTAAAAATTAAAGGAATAAAGGAAAACTTATTTCCATTGCTAAATTATTCCAAATTGTAGTATTTCACCAGAATACATAAGCAATACTGTTCAACTCAGTGGCATCTGATATTATTTTATGTCAATCTTTAATTATCCAGGCTGTTTGATTGTTAAGTGGATTAGTTTGGGCACTCAGCCATGCAACAGAATTATGTTTACAAATCAGAGCAGATGTATATGGCAATGTATAATTAAAACATGTCTGGATAGCAGCAGAATAAATCACTTTAAAAAGATCTTGGCATACTCCATCTTGCTGGAATGCTTGGAAGTCCTGTCTGAGAGACTGACAGTGACTAGTTTGGTTTGAATTAGGCAAATAATGAGATTTTAGCCTCTCCAAAACATGGCTGGGGTTGATGTGAGGTGTTCTCCAAAGTATATGGAGGGCACCAGGTTTGAGTAGCCTACCCAAATCAAAGTTGGTATGTCTTTTTTAGTGGCACAGGGACATGGAAAAATCAATTGAAAAAGTAAAATGCCCATATAAGCTACAAGGAAGTGACTTATTCAAAGTATATTTTCCTCCACGCCCAGGAATATAATTTGATGGAGGAAGCCAGAATTATTTGTGTGAATACAGTCAAGCATTCATTTTTTAGAAGGAAAGTGTCAAGAGTTCTCAAGTTGAAGACAATGCTTTATCTACTGTGATGAGAGCTGTTACAGCCTCCTTTGTGTCCTGAGTGTTCAGACTGTCCAGAGGAAAACACTAGAACCAGGATAGAATAATTTGAAACTGTTTATATATTAAAAGTTCTTTGCTATCAATATGTGCTATTCAATTGTCTTATGAGGCTGTTAATCTGTTTTAATAAAGCTTTGTTCTGCGATTCCTTGAGAAAGCTAAAACTCAGGTCCTAATCCACAGGGTCTGACAGTGTGGGTCACCCTAATGAGGCAAAGTGGATGGGGCTGAAAACTGTGTGCCAAGTACTACAGGTAGTCCTTATTTAATGACTGCCTTATTTAGCAACCATTCAGAGTTATGACAGTGATAAAAAAATAACTTCACCACCAATCCTCACATTTATGAATTTCACAGGTCTGTAAAGCAAAGGAAAGCTGAAGTAAGATGATAAGCACAGTCAGGGTTTCATTTAGCAACTGCTTCACTTAACAACCAAGTTGCCAGTCCCAATGGTGGTTGCTAAACAAGGACTACCTGTACTGGTAAAGGGAGAAGAGTTAGAGGATCTAAAACCTTGAGAACAGCACCTGGAGTTGGTGGTAGCATGAAAGTCAGGGCAAAAGAAGGCTAAGAGAGGATCTAAACATTGCCCATAGAGATCTCTCATAGAGAGCACTAGGAGGTGGGTGTAGAGTTTCACAGGGCTAGCACCCTTTCACCAAAGGATCAGGACACTGACACTGGTTGATTGGGAGCAGAGGCATCAGCTAGAGGATTCTCAGGAACTTGCATTAGTTAGAAAAGAAGAGAAAGTGCTTCAAAGTGAAAGTGCAAATTGGATCAGGAGAATAAGAGGCACAGAAATTCTAACCTTGGGGAAATTGAGGTACTATATGCATTATTTAGCTTTAGAATAAGGAAGTGAAAGCATAGAGAAAAGCCTGAATTAGTGGAAGTAAGATGGCTATTAATGCTTCTCTACTGTCTTGCCTTTGCACACCCACATGTTCATCAGCAACCTTTCTTCCACAGCTCATCACTTACCACTTAATTCTCTTTCCCCTTGGAATGCTGTCTGAAGTGTTTCTATGGGTTTTGTGATTTCTGGTCATCTTTTCCTCTCTAGCCATCAGCAGAAAACCATTCTGATGCTCTCACAGCTTCCAACAGTCATTCTTTTATGTTCTCAGCTCCATCTTCCCCCTTCTACAACAGTCCTTATCCCCCTGCCACAGGACATGGACTCTTGTGGGAGATGCTAACAGGTAGCTAATGACATGGTGAGAGGGAGGCAGACCTGTATGTCTTACACTAATTTAATAATACAATCATGGCACAGTAATCTTTCTGACTAACATACAGAGAAAAAGCGGTTGCTAACACAAAGCTTACCTTTTCCATTCTGATTCTGTCTCCACATTCAGCAGGTATGTGGTTTTCAATTAAAATCAAGTCTTCACTGGTTACTTTCCACTGTCTGCTGGCAAAGTGAACAACAGCAAACAGTCTTCCATAATGTCCAGTGGCAATTAACTCGTTCACTTTTTGTACAACCTCTGGATGAAAGTTGATAAGTGAGTAATTAAACTTATTTGTTAGATTTATATCCCACATTTTGTTCAGGAGCTCAAGGTGATGTCTAGACTGTTCCCTCCTCTAATTTTTTTTCCCTGCAGCAACACTTGAGATAGGCTGGGCTGAGTGGGAGTGATTGGCCAAGGTCACCCAATGAGCTTTTGTGACTAAAGATGGAGTAGAACCTGGGTCTCCCCGCCTAGTCTGGGAGCATTTTAAATAGTATACCATCACAGCTCTCTAAATGCAAGATGTGGTATGCATTGAGATGAGTGTGGGAGAATAGTTGCTTTGGATGAATAACTCTGTCACAGCATCCACAGGGCTACATTTCTTAGGACCTAAAATAACTGATTCTAAGGCAAACTTTGGGATCAGTGGGAACGCACAGTGCTTCAGGTCCAAAGCCAAAAAGGTGCTGCAGAGTGGGCAGGGCCACAGACACCTCAACTTGTGAGCATCTCCTCACAAAAGCTGCACCTTTTCTTGGGCTTGCATAGTCCTGAAAAATACACATTTGGGTTCAGGAGCATGCAGGTGTAGCATGGTACTTTGCCCCCTGAACTCAAAACCTGTAATTTCCTGGGGTTGCCTGGCCACTGTTCACGTCCGGAAAAAGACAGAGCTTCCTTCACATGTTCTTGGATGGGGCACAGTTAGCACCAGTCAAAGTGAGGCCTTTCTCCCTGGTAGTGTGAAACACAGGAGGCAGAGTTGGGTCTCTAAGGAGGCAACCCTGAGTACATAATGGCCTGCTATGGTGATTGCACTGGCTAAGAGGGCACACTGTGGCTGACACATATGTCAATCTCCAGAGGACAAATCTAGCCACCTTCTGTATGAAGCACCCGACAACAACTTCACTAACACTGCTGTTGCTTATTATGTTTCTTGTTCTATTATTCTAGACAAATGATTATGTGTGTCTTTATTAAATCAAAAGCAGAAACGAATGGGAGGCAGTGATAATATTAAAACAAAACAAACGAACAGCAGAATCATACCCTTAGTTTTTTTGAGTGGGTACAGATTATTTACCTCTGTGGTGTTCTGCCTCTTCTGCTGGATCAGGGAGCTTGATTTCAGGCCACGGAGGTGATGACAAGGATGTTTTTGGAATCAGCCTGTGAAATAAGAATCTGCTGTTATAAATGTTAGTCAAGCATCCCAGTGGATAATAAGGGGTTTACTTATTACAGTACTGTTCTTCAACAAAGGCGGAGCCAAAACATTTTGCCCCACCTCCTGGATGCTTGATTGCAACTCAAGTCTCAATTTTTTTTTAAGTATGGCCCTCAAGCCAAGAAAAGTTTCACACCTCCCAGCTAATTCAACAAGCCCCACATACAGAAGCATGAATCGTAAAGCATGATTATGGGAAAAGCAGAACCAGAGGAATGAATTACGGAACCAATTCTGGAATACATTAGGTTTTTGCACTGGCAGGGAATTCAACATCCAGCTCCTCAATTATACCGTAGAAGGCACCCAACTCTGTGATGAAGAACTTGAACTTTCCAAGCAGGATATCTCAGTTTCCTGGAATATCTGGAAACTTCACTGAAAAAGATTTCAGGTTCTGTGGGTGAGGGGCCTTGGGAAGTTGCAAAGGACTTTCTGCATAGTCCAGGCAAAATAAGGCTTGACAGAAAACAAGTTCAAAACAAGCAATGAATTGAACATATTTAAAATATAATTAGGAAACCACTTCCAACAGTTGGGAAGGTCATTCGGAGAACGTATTGACATGTTTACCATGATGACCCCAGATACTGTGCAGCCTGGCTTCTATACTCCTCCTCAAAAGCCTTCAATTATGAAGGAGCACCACAAAGTAAAGGAAAGGTTTGGGAATAGCTGGTATATATCTAACTATGAATGATGGTTTATCTTTGAGTAAGCCAACCTAACAGTGGTTTGTTCACTTAACCACAGTAGATGAAACCATATTTTCTGTCCATGGATGACCAACGTGGTTTCAATAATGACAGCCTTCTGAAAGTACTTTCAATATTTCTTTATCACATATTTTGATTCCTCCTTCCCTTTTATAGCATATAAAATTGGAGGAAGAAAAAAAAAGGTTGCCAGACCACAGGTTGCAAATATACACACATTCACACCCATGTGTGCTATGCACATCATCCTCTAGACATTTCATCCAACCAAGCATTCAACCACCTCAGGGTGGTACCATTCTGTTGCAGCAGGGAGATGGTGATGATTGCTCAAACGCTATTCACACAGTGGGCAAAGACACACTTGAAATTGCCAGCCTTCCTTCTGGCATAGCAATCAGGCTTTCAAAAAGCCCCAACCAGCTTCTGAAAAATTGTTTGTAGCCCAAGGAGCTGCTGGCTGAAGATTTTTCCCTTTGGTCTGAGGAAGAAGCTGGTCAGCTGAATGGGGAACTAACAGATGGGATTTCTGTCTTTCTCTGCACCCATTGTAAAAAAAGCTACTATTTTGCTGAGCTGCTGAAATCTCAGTCCCTCAGAAAGGACTCCTAGACCCATGTCTCTCTCGCTCTAATTTTTATTAAGCATTTTTGTTGTAATCATAAATCTAATACAAACTAAACTTAAAGAAAAGAGAATAGAAAGGAGTAAAAAGTGCAAGGAAAAATAAAATAAAATAAAAAGAAATAAAGAAGTGACTTCTAACCTTCATCACAACACATATAAACAAATTTGGTGACTCTTCACCCCCTCTAAGGTTACAAACATTTGTCTCTTCATCCCATATCCCATTCGTATCTATAAACAAATCCATAAAAGATCATCTTTTCAATCCTGGTGCCAGCAGAAAGTCCATAAAGGGTAGCTGGAAGTAACAACATACCTTGTTTTAACCTTGATCAAATAAACCAACTTTATATTCCTTCCTTTTACTTCTAACAGTCTTATTCTTTAGTTCATTTAAATATTGTCATAGGATTTGATTTCTGTTCATTTCTTCTTTGTCCCATTGCTCAGTTCTTCAAGACTTTTAACGAGGCAAAAATGATCCAGGTCACTCTCTTGGTTTGTCATTTGTATTTCCCTTTTAAATTTTAAAACCTCAACGAGTTTCTTTTGTAGATCCACTTAAACATCCTTTTTCTAAGTCAGTCTCTTATCCACTTTCAATACCATCTTTACCTTGTCAGGTAAAATTTGTTCTGCAGCTGATGTTTCTTCAATAACATCTTTTGACATAGTCTATCCATAGAAGCAGACATCATTACTGACATTGTTGATATGGAGCTATTTTCTGATTCCATTCTTCGGAATGAATGGAATCAGAAAATAGTAGCCCCATACTATTTTCTCCTTCAGTATTTTTATTGTTATAATGTTTTGCATCATTTTATAGGCTTGTATATCTTTCCTCTACCTAAAATATTTAGTCCCCTCTAGTATCCAGGTTTTGAAATCATAAAATTGCTTTGTTATGTCTTGTAAAAACCAAAACAGAATCTATTTCCCACAAGAAACTGTTCTTTATAATTAATTCCAAAAACTTATTGTAAAAGTTTCAATATACCAATTTTATCTGGACTCTAAGTGCATTTATAACTTTCTAAGATCAAAATCTTATTTAGCTTTTTGCTGTTTATTTCAGATTCTTTAAATTCTTAAGCATATGATTAATTTTGTTGTTCAGGATTGAAGGCAGACTCACCAGGTGTTTTCAAACTTGTCATTCCGAAGGTCTCTAATAATTTAGAAGTAAATGAGCAATTTTCAAAAGTGATTAGAAAGTGAGGTTTGTGAACTCAGTGTGCTTTAAAAATCTCCGCTGCAGTTGTGAGCAAGGTGACCAATCCTGTCGTCTCTCAGCACTGAAACCCATGGAAAATGGCTGTCCTGCAGTCTCCTCACAATGAGCACATGTGGACAATCTCCTGTCCTCTCCTTATCCGGAGAGGTTCCAAGGAACTGGTCTACTTGCTGGTTCCATGGTCTTTGCCACAATTGTCAGCTCTGCTTTCGCCGAGCCATCTTCAGTTTGCCATACCTCCTCTGGAAGCCGCTGAGTTTCTCAAACTATCTGCAATCACAGTCCCTCAAATAAACATTTGGAAAAGGGGGGGGGGCATCCAGTTGAATATCTCCTCCCCTATATTTTAGTCTTTATGAAAATGGATGTTTACATTTTTTGGCAAATAAAACAATTAGAGTTCCATTTGTGTATGCCTTCTCATCACCTTTATTTTAAAGGTCCTTTAAGAGTAAATTTTGTACCAAAAATGTAATCCCAAATTAAGTTTCTACCACTTGAATTGTTTCATGTACTCCATGTCATAATAACAACTCTTAGCACAAGAGTGCTGATCAAGAATGTTCTTTAGCAGACATTTCTAAGTATTGAGGGGCTAGAGATGAATGGATCTCTAGGTCAAAGAGATTCCATTTTTTAATATTCATCCTTTTATTTCCTATTTGCACTTTTTTGGGGGGGTATCTTGTGCAAGATCACATTTCCATTTAGCATAACACAGTTGGGCTCAGTTAGTAACTGCACTCAAGCACTGTTCGCTGTCAGTTTTCTGAATTTTAGAACTCATATTATTACTTGCATTATATCTTGTACCCTTCAGTGAACCAGTTTCCAGCCACTGATCTATTATTATGAGTTACATGACTATCGGGGCATATGCAGGATGGTGGGACTGAGGTAGTGAGTGGTTTCTGGCCCTTGAACCTTGGGTGGCTGGATGGACTGACTACCTGCTGGATCTCTGGGTTCTATACTTAACTGGCCTAGACACCTGGTAGAAAAGTTTTGTCTTGCTTCTTAACCAGCTTTGCTAACAAAGCATATATATTTTACCCCAATGTGGCAGTGGGTGTTCAGATGTTCACTGCTATTTACTATAATAAAGCACAGAGAATCCCGAAGATCAACATTGCATTTATACATGATAAATGCAAACTCTCTTTTCCCAAAGGGAGCATTCCAACCTCCATTAGAAAAACAAAAATAGTTTATCTTTTTCTTTGCATTTATCATTTAAAATGAGTAATTTTTTAACAAGCCCAGCTTTTGCCCCTAGCAAAACTACAAACAAGATGCAAACCAGTGCCCTTTGATTTCATCAACTCCTGACTGCCTGTATTATTCAAGCCTTATTTTTTATAGGTTATACATGCTCCCTGGCAACATATTTTCCTGTTACGTCCCTGTGACATTGCCTTCATCTCATTTCCAGCCATGAGTGAGACAGAATTAAGCCATCCTTAGTTAAACTGTTATTAAAGTGCTGCTTATCCCTTATTCCCAATATTGTCGAAACGCAGCTTCAGGATGGAGACAGTGTGTTAGTCTACATCGCTCATTAACCTGGAGGGAAGTCAGCTGGGGACAGTGATGTGCAATAGAGGCAGGACAGGAATCAGCAATGGGGTGGCAATTTTCATGACAATATTGTTCTGCTGTGGGTGGAATAGCTCAGCATTGGAAAAAGCCTCTAAGAGCCTAACAGATTCAGAGTTTGGGCAGAAGCCCTACTCAGGCAGCAACCAAATGCAAGGAGGGCTCAGATGAGATAACAAATAGGGCTGTTTTTACTGCTACAACTCTTTTTTTCCCAACCTCCAGACATTAGTGGGAGGTATGAAGGACAGCTGTATTTCTATGTGCATGAATGTGATTACAGTTCTGTGTGTGATCTGAGGTTTTGCTTTATTAAAATCCTGAATAAAGCTATAGCAAAACTCCAATTCACCTCTTCTTCAAGGTGTTTTCTGAATGCACTGAGGTCACAGACAGTGGGGGCTCAGGGTATGTACTATGTGCATAGCTCCATTCTCTATCACTGCCCAAAAGGCAGCAGTGGCAAACCACTTCCATACTGCTGCTAAGAAAGCTACTGGATGTGCTCAGTTCATAAAAAGTGACGGGCTCCACTTCAGACTGTCTGGGTTCATGCAGCAGCTAAGCTAAATTGTGGTCAGCTAGTATATGGCTTGATGCATTACAGGAGTCCAGCCAGAATAGTTGATTTATACTTCAGCCTGAGAAGCAAACTCACACAAGTTGGTTAATGTGGTAAACTAGGCTTCCATTAACTGTTCACAGCAACCATTGAAAAACATGGAATATCTATTTGTAACAGAGGTATCTACAAATGTACCTTCCCATATTTATCAGTAGAAAGAAAGAACCAGTACTGTACTCTGGAGAACAGAAGGTCCCTAAAAACAGACACACAGAAATAGGGCCAGCAGGTGAAGTCCTACTACACATCTGAGCTACTCTTCTTGAAAAGATAGTATGCTAGGGGTACTTTTGTACTAGCTGAATAAAAAGGTATGTTTGCAGTGCCTTTTCACCTCTATACTTAACTAGTGTTCCATTTATATCCCTGGGGCACTTGCAGAAACTGGAAAAAGGAGGGCTGCCCCCACCTCAGAAAGAAATTGAATGTGTGAAAACCAACCTTATTTTTAAGGTTTATGTGGACAATTACAAGATTTTAAGAACTAAAATACTATGTTAAATACCACACACACCTGTCTAGAAACAAATCTACCACAGAAGGAAAGCTAGAAATGGTGCACTGAGATGAATATTTATGTAATATAGGAAGGCCTCAAGTATTTTAAAATAAAAAGACAAAACCAACATGTCAGGGGACAGAGAAGACTAGAATTCTTGTGCTTAAGATATTGACTTTGCATGCCTGGGGAGCATGAAGCTACTATTGTATCATGTAACCCCAAATTGCAACTTTTTATTTTAATGGCAAATATACCAAAAAGCAGCTACCTTGACTCTGAACATATGGCTAGTGATATTGCTATTAATAACAATGCTAAGGCAGAACAGTGTTTCCTACCAAATACCTTAAGAGCTCCCTCTAAAGCCAATTTTTAATTTTTAACTAGCTCTTTTGCTTTTATTCCATTCTATTCCATTCCCTTTTATTTTATTTTTATTTCAATTAATTTTTTATTCTCGTCCTGCTAGAGATCTATATTTTTACTATTTTTGTTGGAGACCTGTATTTTTACCATTTCTACTATGGGGAAAAGGAAGAAGAGGCAGCACTCACATTCCGCTTCTCAGACTTCACTCAAGCCTACCAAACAGCTCAAAGTTGACAGCTATTGAAAAAGCAAACAGCTACTTGCCATAATGTCCAGCTGCTGCAAGGCTTATACAACAAGGGGATGAGGACTTGAAAACGAAAATGTTACTCACTTTATAACCAGACAATGCCTACTGACGGCACAAACCCATTTTTGAGTTTCTAACTACAGTTAACAACAAGCTGGACACCCTGGAAGAGTCCTTTATTAAGCTTAAACACAGTCATTCAAATACCACTGCTGAGTCAGCCAGAACAAGCATATCCAGAAAGAACTGTGTCTCAAAAGCAATTAATAGTGATCCTATTTTGGAACCTAAAAGGAGAGCAAAGTATAAATTAAGAGATCTAAACCTACATCCAGAGGCAAGTGTGAGGCAAGTACTGCTCTCCCAGGAAGTACTGGACGAAAGGCAATTAAATCATAACTGTCACTTACAACCAGATCAGATCACTCTACAAATCCAGAACAGAGGAAATAGAGAAAAATGGGGATCCAGAAATGCAGCCATTCTCTCCCTCAGTCAGCTTCTACACTGTGAAAGGCAGTTGATTGATTTGCAGGAGGTTGAATGGCTTCCATCCAGGAAAGACTTCAAATGAATCCTACTAACCTTTAAATATCCAACTATCGCCAGCATGTTGCTCAAATGAAGCCTTTTTTGAGCAAGTTTGAGATTTTCTCATTATGTGTGTTTCTCACAGAGGGAGTTAGCTCATTAATAACCCATCTTGGCAGTAAGAGTGCTTTTACTTTAAAGTTTAATTGTAGCAACATAGAAGTAGGTAACTCCAAGGATGTGTTATCAGCACTGTCCTTGAGAAGAGACAGCCTGAATAAACAATCTGTACCTCCCACAGCAAGTTAGTTTTCTGAAGAACCTTTAGAAACAAACTTAATTCTCTCAGCATCTTGCCAAAGACTGAACAAATGGGTATTATAAAAAGGCTAAACGATCTGAGGGAATTATTAGCAATAACACATAAAGCTGCTAAACCTTTAATAAAGCTGGTCACCCCAACTGCCCAAGAAAATAGTACCTATCCTGAGAAACCACCTGCGGGTTCGCTTCCTATTTTAATACAGAATATAGGCACCGAAAAGAACAACAAAAAGCCCTTGGGAGCAATTTCTACCAGACCTCCCCACTTCCTGAAAAAATACTACACCACACAGAATATGTAAGGAATAGAAACAAAATTGAGGCCGATGACAAGAGGAAGCAAGATGCAGCCCAAATCTTTGTGAGTTACTGAGGTTAGCAGTGGAGTAGGACTGAGTTACAAGGAGGACACCCTTAGCTCAACACTTCTAAAAATAGACACAAACACCAAATCATCTGTTAGGGCTACAGCTCACGAAGCAGTCCAACATGGGTTAAGGAGAGAACCTGAGGCAGGAAGATCATCATCGCCTAGGGGCAAGCCATCCCTTCTGGACATTGATACTATGCAGAGCTGCCAACCTGCAAAAGCACCCCACCCAAATTGCTGCTCACCTCAAAACCTGTCAGAGCTCATACAACAGCAAGGCAGATTAAAACCAGTGCATTTTTTTCAACACTGAAGGAATCTTGGATAATATCACTCCCGCTGAATGTCTGAAAGACTTATGTTCTTTAACCCAAAATTCCAATATTTTCCCAATCACCACTGTGGAGCGCTCTGGTCTCAATCCAGCTTGTTCCTCCACTAAGAGATTTTTTTTCCCTGACAACCCAGGCTTCTATTTTGCTCAAAATATGGTTTGCATACATCTTAGCCATAATTCCCGTAATGCTTATAGGCCTATAATGTTTTGGGACACCCTTGTCTCCTTTTTTATATGTGGAGACCATAATGGCAACTTCCCATCTGACTGGGATGCAACATGTGTTATTTATATGGCAGAACAGCCCTGCTAACAATGTGGCCCACCAATCAATGAGTGTCCTGAAGAATTCCAGGGGGAAAAAAATCTTTAGGGGGTAAAAAACCTTTATGGGGAGGTATACTCTGAGTTAGAGAACCATTTACACCTGTACACACTTTCAAGTGGGTGTTTGAGTAGAGGGTCTTAACCCTCTATATTTATTTTACATCATCTCATAACAAAACAAGGAAATAATGGCAAGAAACTGTTTACCGCCTTCATAGATCTCAGTGCAGTTTTTGATGCCATAAACAAACATTTTGTGGAAGAAATTGGCCACCTTAAACATGGAACCCAGACTCTTACTCCTGGCTAAGGCCCTCTACTCAAACACCCAATTGAAAGTGCATATGAGTGTAAATGGTTCTCCAACACAGAGTACACCTCCCCATAAACGTGTTAGACAGGGTTGTATTCTAGCCCCAGTGCTTTTTAACCTTCATGTCAACGATATTCCAGGATTCATGCATGCTTCACACACTCATATGCCAAAGATCCATGATAAATTTATTATTTTATAAGATGATTATATGGTTCTAATGGTGCATTCTCAAATAGTCCTGAGAAGAGAGTTGCAAAAGCTAAATACCTACTGCATTCTAAATTCTCTAAATGTCAATAAATCCAAATCTAAAGCGATGGTATTTAGCAAAAGAAGTGTGAAATATAACTGGCAATTGAATGGGGAGCCTACTGAACAAGTGAATTCTTTCACTTATTTAGGAGTGGCTTTTACCAACACAGGGTCGTGGGTAAATCATTTTTAAAGAAACTCGGAGAGTTGAGGCCCAGTACCAAAATATTATATAAATTATTTAATTACAATTACCCATGTACTTTAACCCCCATATTAAAAGAATTTAGGGCAAAAATAGTCCCAGTGCTGACCTATGGTGCGGAATTGTGGGGCCTTATAAAAACTACCTCACTTGAACAAGACCTGTTTTTTAAGCAGCTTACTGGGAACTGACAAGAACGTGTCAGCCTCAGCAGTCAGAGCAGAAACAGGGATCCACTCCATCTACAGCCACTCAATAATAAAAGTTTTAACCTATTGGCAGAGGATCCATTCAATGCACTCTAACAGGCTTCCCAAAACACATTTGGCTGAACAGATAAGTATGGCTCAGCCCACCTCCCGGGTAAGCCGACTTACCAAAGTGATTTTTCAGCATGGGTTTTCCACCCAATATTTACTCTCAACTGCCTCTCAGGCAAAGGAAATTTTAAAACAGTGTCCTAGATATCAGTGTCCAAAAAGACATGGAGGTATTGGTAAAAAAATAGATCCTTAAATTGGCTGGCTAAGAACAAAACCATTTTCCAAACTGAAAAATACCTGTCAATGAGTTTGATGCAACTCCTAAGGAGGGACTATTCTAGAGCCAGATTCGAGTTGTTAGATTCCATGGCCAAATATGGATGCTTTCATTGCCTGTCATATCATGAGAGGTCATGTATATGCAGAGCCCCAGCCATTGAAGATATTGCTTATGTTTTGACTGTCAACTCTATGCCCTTAGATATTCAACATCCCTACTTGAAAGAACAGCCCACTGGGGCCTGAATTGCAGATTGTCCTACTTCCTCCTGGGCTCTAACATATACATTGTGAGCAGAACTGCTAAGTTTATAGACAAGGTAGTTCAGCTAAGAACCCATTATATTGAACAGATTGGGGTGTCATGTAAAAGTGATTTATCTGAATGCTGATTCTTTGTATTTACCCCATATGTATTTTATAGTTGTACTTTTACTTATTTTATTCTGGAATTAGACCCTGTATTTTATCTTTTTTCTTTGATATGATCATAAGACTAATCAATTAATAAACTACTACTACTACCAAATACACAGGGCAGTGATGCAGTTGTATCTTTATGCTTTACTAGCCAGGAGACAAGGGCAAACAGAGAGAAGCTAAAATGCAGGAGAATGTTATTCCTCTGACTTTGTGATGGGAGTCAGATTTTTGGCAAGGGATATGAAGCTATTTGTAGGGCTAGACGAGGACACTGCAGTACCCCAGGGGTCTCATGTGATGGGCATGTTTGGTCTAGTGGTTAAGGCAACGGGGTAGAAACCAGGAGACTGAGAGTTCTAGTCCCACCTTAGGGATGAAAGCCAGCTGGGTGACCTTGGGCTAGTCACTCTCAGCCCAACTTACCTCACAGGGTAGTTATTGTGGGGAAAATAGGAGGAGGAAGGACTATCAGGTATGTTCACCGCCTTGTTATTTATAAAAAAAAATAATACAGGCGAGATAGAAAATAAATAAAATAAAGTGTTCCCTCTGTTTCCAGGAGATAAGGCAGGCATAGAGAGACTCATTCAATTCAACCCTGGGGACCAGATGGGCACATTGTGGTAACAGGGAAACATTTTGCCACTGCTTTCTTCCAGAATGACCTTTCAGCTTCCCAGTCTAGTTTACAACCCTAATTATTTCCCAGTGATCACACATCCCAAGTACTAACCACATCTGTCAGTAGCTTTTTCAAGAGTATTCAAAAATCACCTCAGTGCTGCCACCTGCTGGGCCTAAAAAAATTCATCGTTTGTTAGATATCTTCCATTTATGTTCATGCTACTTCCTTATTATTGGGGCTGTGCAGTGCTTTGGATTCAAAGGGAAAAAGGTGCTTTGCAGTCCATCAAGATACTCACACAGCACCTGTCAGCAACTCCTTAACACAGCTGTATCTTTTTCCAAGAATCATTCAGCTACCCTCTGCAGCTGCATGAAAAACATTTGGTTTAAGAAGTTGCTGGCAGAAGCTACATAGGTGCTCACATCTGCTCTAAATCATCTTTTGCCCTTCAGATCCAAAATACCATACAACCCTACTTGCTATGTTCTACACCAAATCAAGCACAATGGGCTCATGTGAAAAATTATTTACCATAATCCCCACAAAAAGAATGCTGCAACTCTATGACAATAGGGAACGTAATTAACTTTCCTTACTCGCCCCTAATAAACATTCATACAACTGCTCCAGTGAGGTGACAACTTTGACAACACATTTTCTAGAGAAGCAATGAACATAATTTTTTTATGTTGCTGAATCAAACCTGCATAGTTATTCCAGCATCTATCTTACTGTCATCAAAAACCTTTGCCCTATATTTTAAAAAGTCCCAGTTTTAAGAACACTGTTACTGTTTGGTTCTGTAATGTAAAGCTTCAGGATATAGGTTATCTGTCTGTCCACAAGCTACATTTTGTTACTGGTGTTAGAAAACACCAATTAAGAATTTAGTTAACAATAAACCTAATTCTAAAACATCATTTACTTCTCTGCCAACAAAGCACTCTGGATTTTTCAGCAATACTTTTCTATGACAAATTCTACAATACAAGAAAAAAGCCAGTACATGATTCTAAGGAAATAATATCTGAAAAAATAAAGCATGGCAATTAAATGATGCCTTTTTAATAAACCATCAAAAGTGTTTTATTTACATGTAGAGTTTAAAAAAGCAATTGCTTACACAGAATATAAATGATATATATACACACACACACTATCTGAAAGTCATTTAAAGCATTCTGCCTTACTACTGAGCCAATATTATCTGTTCTGAAAAGTATCAAAAGTGCATTTATTGTTCAGGCAGCTGTGATAATGATTTCAAGAAGCAGGAGAACTCATGAAACAATTATGTTCATAATCACATGCTTACATAAAGCTATTAAGCAGTACTCTGGAGGGAGTTGTATAACTTCATTAACTGATTTTGCAACAGTTCTATAATAAGCATGGATATGGCTTTTTAGATGCCACTGGACAGTTCTCCAATGATGGTCTTTACTACAGTATTTTACACAATTGACAGGACATGAGAAAATTCAGTTAGCACAGTTTACACAGCCAGCCCAGAACCAACTGTGGGAAGCTCATTAAGGAAAAATTTTTTTTTTTAACATTCTGCATTCAGCATTGAACCTGAAACCCAGACTATGGCCTATGCTGTACTATGTAAACATGCGACTCCATTTTTAATGATGTAAGTTCCGGCTTTCTAACTGGAAGTAAATGATTGTATAGGCACCCCATGTTTGCTAATAACCAAAGTATAGATTACATATATTTAACAAAGCCAATTAGTCCAGTTACTAAACTTCTTAAATAGATCACATTAGATTAGCACTTCAAGTCATCCAACACCCTATTACACATATTTAACAGGATCACTTTTACACTCAAAATTTGTTTCTTATATGTCCTTATTTCTTACAGGCTTGAAATTGTAATTGACTAGCATTTGTGGGAAGGAGCAGCTCTTCAGGCAATTTGGCTTGTCTAACTGCCCATTTGTGCCTGCATTAAGGACAAGAATGGTGCTAATCACATGTATAGAGCAGGATTTCTATATGAGTTCAAGCAGAGGATGCACATTCACAGTTCTCATTACAATTAAGATCCTTAATTATGAATGCAATTAAAATGAAAATTTAGACTACCAAAGAAAATTGAAACAAAGTATTTATGTACATAGTATGAGATTTGAGTTCTAGCATTTTATAAATCCTATCCATCTGGGAGTTCAGCATTTTTATTTGGGTTCTATCAACAGAAGGGAGAGTTTTTCAGTGAACAACATTTCTCCCTCAAGCATGTGGGTTTTGTTTAGTTCTAATAAACCTGTAACATTATTCACCAGCTTGCTACCTATTGCATCAATATGTTTATAACTGGCCTACAGTTAAATAAACAATAAGTTCTCTTTATTACTTGTGCAGAATTTTTATTTAGGTTTCAGTAGATGGGAATCTGTGGTCCCTGAATGAACTGAGCTGTAATACTCCTTAAAGCAAAATTAAATTTGCGTAATATAATCAGACCACAAAGTGGCCAAGTGGGGAAAATTCCCATGAGTTAATTATCACATTTAAGTAATATCTGTAACCTACATTTAGTTCAGCCAAGTTTATAATCACAAAGCTCAAATTAGATTACCAGGTGCATCTATAGCTTCATATATATATTGGATGATATTTGTGATTGAGTTTTTTCCTACACGCAGGGCAAGAGTTAGCACTTTTAAGAGAATTGTGGAGACATTGACTACAAAAGATGTGGCCACATTTTGTTGACATTATGAGTCGTCCACTGTGGACAATTTCTGCATAGCTATCCATGCAAATAGGACAACTCACAGTGCCTGAAGGTTTTGAACTTCCAAATCTCTCCTTTTCTAATTCTCTAGGCAATTTACTGGCAGCCAACAGATCACTTTCACTACATTCACTGTCATCATCATTATATACTATGCAGCTGTTGGACAACAGTCGGCTTAATGTTTGGTTTTGCTGTTGGCTACTCTCGTCCATAATTGCAATAGAATCATTGTGTGTAAGATCAACCACTGAAGAGTCACTGGTGAGATCTATTACTTCAACGTTTTCATCAAGTTTGATTGGGCCTATTTTTGATACTGCTTCTGCAGTCGAAGTTGCCATTCTACTTTGGTTAGGAATTTGCAAAGGAGTCCTCTCTCCATAGTGCTCCTTCTGAATCTCTTCCTGATCCATGTCTGTGCTATCATTCAAGGGGACAAACGCATCCAGAAAACTGGGCCCAGCTTTAGGAGAAGAGCCAACAGTGGCGGCTTCTAAAGTGGCTATGGGAGAAATGGATGGCAAGGAGAAGATCCTGATTTTAGAAGCAGCTCCTGTAACCATCTTGCCCGGGCCGTTAGAAGGTGGTGTTGGACGGAGGGTACTCTGTTTTTTGCTTTTCCTGCTCTTGGTTCCATCATGCTTCACACCGGCCGACTTCATGGTATGCAGGAAGAGGACTGGCACAAGTCGCACAGAGTATGTTTTCTCCCTTAATGCTTAGCTGCCACTCAATTCCACAATGTTGCTTATGAATGTTCTAGGGCACCTTTATACAATGGGAGAATTTTTAGAGCACTACAACTTTGGGGTGTGATCCTTTTATGGCAGGAACTGTGAAGCTGGGAGCAAGTTCAAAATCTTGTGTTGAAGGATTACTCTTTAGAACTGCATCAAAGTAGGAAGAAACATGATTAGGCTCAAAAGCCAGCACATAAGATTCATTTTCTATTTTTTTTTAGCCGATAGTTGGCTAAAACAAGCATTATGAGGTAATGAGCCAATTCAAACAATTTATTGCAGCATACTAAACCCAGACAAGAATACAGCCTCTGGCTGCAGATATTGTTCCTTCATACTTTCCTCTGCTCACATAACTGAGCAAACCAGGAAGCTTAAATTATCTATAGGTATCCATTCTGTCTGAATTGGGAAACTAGTTACCAATTTTGGGACAATCCAGGAATATTGAACCATAACTTGAAGTTGATGTAATATTCTGCCTTATTCCAAAGCCCTACTTTAAGTTTGGACAAAATTTTGCAAATTTTGTTTGCACACTCAAGCAAAGGGATGCATGTGCAGCAAAGTGATCATTATATAGAGATGATCATCTCAATGATTCCCTTGACAGTTACCTTTATAAAAGAAGTCAGGAAAGAGAAAACCAGAAAATTAATGAATGCAAGAAGCAAATGCCTCTTAGGAATAAGTGGGACATAAGGATTTCTACAGATGTTTGGAAACATTTAAAATATTACAGAACTTTTGACTTGCTTCAAGTGTCTTACAGAGTCAATATGTACTGCACTGGGCTTTCTCATACAATACTGCAAGAAAGACAACATGGCCTGCACCATGTAAGAAGGGATACCTTCATGGGCTTTCCCACACACTAATTCCTCTTTTCTTCTGTTAGCTTGTTTTGCATAAATCTAGCCTGCCTTTTGTACACAGGGGCTCTAAAGTGACCTAACAATCAAAGAATAAATACGCCATCGTTTGCAACAGAAAAACTGGTACCTTCCCACAGCCCATACAGCATAGAAAGGTTTAATATGCTTCCTAACAGAACCTCAAAGAAAGAGGAAGAAACAATTATGCATTCAGTGTTCCAAGAGCCCCTAAAGTCCCAGTAATGAGGGAAAAAATCCTAGAGGAAGGATTTGATAAACTTATTCATAATTCCAATTTAGCACTGACACAGAAGCACAATTTCCAATGAATATGATTTGATTAATATGTCTTTTTTCAGCCTGCATAAAATTTTAGTCAATTAATAGTTTACTATCCTTCACACAACACTGAGGCCAAAAGATTACATTTATTGTTTAAATATGACCAAAACTAAATCGGAATCCTAAAGGAGAAAGGAAAACATTCTGCAATGACTTGATCTTACCCCCGAACTGGTGAAGTGTTTCGTGCACTCAGACTTCGAACTGTAGACCTCAACAGAAAGGCTGAAAGAGAGTCAGGGACAAAAAGTCACTCTAATACGACTAAGATGCTCCAATTCTAGAATTAGTAAGAATAGTGTTTGATAGTGTTTAAGGAAGCGTAAAATGATTCTACTGGAATTATCCTACCCTTCAACACTTTACAATTCATCCAAAAAGATCTTTACAGTCTTTCTGATGTCAGAGAGGCAAGGGTTTGACTAACAATCTAACAGGATAGAATTTCTCACTTAATTGGGTAGACTTATTCAGTTAAACCTCTGGTCTATTATAGATAGCTTCAAATACAAAGGCAGGCTTAATGAGATACTGAGTAGACAGCCAGCATGGGTGTCAGTAAGGCAGCATACTGGAGCATAGCCAAACATTTTGAAAACACGCTACACCAGATTTTAAGTCCTAAGATACGTGCTCACTCTTCAGTATGAATTGGGTTTCTACAAACATACTGGAAAGATTGAGTAGTATTATTCCATATAGTCAAGATTAAATTTATGTCTTTTTAAATGCATTTTTCCTTCTCTTTCATTACTTTTACTTTTCCATTGTATTTCTTTTTTATTTTCTATGTGAAAGCATTCGAAGTAAAAAATATGGAGGAAGCATAAGATACTACAAACAGGTGGGGAGAATTAAGTGGGCTACCTCTGACATATACAGGAAGAAGAAGTAATAATACTCTTAAGGAGAACTTGATAGACTCTAGCACTTCCAGGTATACAGCAAATGTGTTTTAAATGGGCAGTTCACACAATCTGTGAACTGAAATAACCCATTTTTTAGTTTGGCACAATACACTGAACTATAATCTAACAAAACAGGCTAGATTCATGTAACACTGAAGGAAAAAATAAACCAAGGTTTAAACTCAAATTTCAGCATGTGTGCACACAGCTGTTAGGTCTTTAATTTAGCTGGGCATGCTATTTGAACCCAGATGAGTAGGGTTTACTGATTATTGCCAAGGGCTAAAGGAAGCTACCTACTGAGGTGAAACTTAAAGGACATCCTATGTACTTTATGTTCAGACCTTATATGATGGGGTTCCCTTAAATATATTTGCCATTTGAGGTAAAAAAATCAAGTATCAGAAAGAAGGTCTTTATTGACTGTAGCTAGACTTTTCCCCTTCTGGCAAAGATCTTTTAAAAATATTTTTAGGCTTTTTAGATATAGTTTGAGCTTCCTGCTTTACTGCTCTTGAGAATTTCAATGTCATTATATTTTGTTACATAATATACAATATTCTTGGAAATTCTATTAAATATTACCTCTTTATAAATAACAAAAGGAGTTATTTGTGAGGCAATATAGTTGGCAACAATTGCTGACTAAAGTCCCCAAGTTTAAGATTACTCCAACTTATGCAATAATACTTTTCTGGTAGACAAAAATTGCACATATTCCAACTGAAACAGCTTTTTAGAAGCATGCAGTGAAAAATATGTTACTTTGTTGGAATGCTTATTAGCCTATATGTACATGGCATTCAAACAATACTAGCCTGAAAGAGTAAGAAGGCAATACTAGGATCTCAATAATTTTGACTGCCATTGGAGCAGTCAAATGTTACTCCTTGCTATTAAATGTGGGCTGTGGATTAACACTGTTCATACCCACAAAGCAGTATATATAGCCTTGAATGAGTTTATACAATAGGGTAAAATTGTAATTTACCAAACTTGTCACATTGACTATTAGATTCCATAAAATCACCTAACAAGAATATAGTCATCACAGAATAGCCAGTTGGAATAGAGGAAAACAGCTAAAATTGGTTTTATCATATATTTAGTCCTTAAGAAATAAAGCATTTTAGGATAAATTCAGTTATGAAAAAGCATTTTAGTTATAAACTATAAAACAAAGAACCCAAAACAGAAAATGAAAAAATGTTCTTGGATTGTTAATTTAATAGGCAGTATGTAAAATAAAATGTTAACAAAATCAAGATTCAAAACAGTAAACAAGCACTTCTCACTATTAGCAACTTCAGTCTTACCAATATTATGTTAGTTTGGTTTAAATCAAACATTTTATTTTCAAAAGTAGGTAGCTTAAAGGTTTCTGACAGTTTTTTATAATAATATAAAAAATGAAATATGCAAACATAATACAGAGGTTACAATCACTCAGGCTATATTGAGGTTTAGAAAAAATGCAGCAAGCATTTGAGCTCCTGTGGTTCAAAACCTGACTAAACATACTTTGCTCCTCAAAGCCTGAGTTCCCCATAATACAGTGATTACCTAATCGCTTCCAGCAGTGAAGTCACAATGAACCAGGCAAAACGACAAAGATATAATCCATGCTTTGAAGCACCCTCCCTCACCTAGTTCTCACCACATGCTCCGGATTACAAATCAGAGTATTCTCAATGATTTGGCCGGTTAGGATGAAGTCCAACATAAATGGGGAGCACAAGGGATGGGAGAACACTATCTAAAGAAAAGTGTCAGAGTCAACAAGGACTAAGTGCAGGAGAAAAGGAGGATTTAGGGTTTAAAATCAGCAGCAAAGAGAACACAAAGGATAACTATAACGCAGGTGCAAAGTACACAATAATGCCAAGCCACGTTAAGAAGACAGAAAAAGAACACCAAAAGGTAACCAACCCCAGGAACCACTAACCCCAAACTCTTGTCTTAAAAGATCATAGTTCCTAAATGAGAGCTTAAAACAGTGGCATTGAGGAAAATCATCCCCTCACCTGTTCGAGTCAGAAGCCGCCCATAACCAAACGCCGCCGCTGCGGCCATTACTATCAGACCAGGTTTTCCCCCACTTGCGAGCCCAACGGAACCGGAAGTTCAGCCCTGGAAGACCTGGGTCGCGATTTATGGGAACCGTCGAGCAACGAGAGCCCGGTTTTAAGGGGCCGCTGTCAACACGTCATTACCTACTTTTCCGGAACGGGAGTTCTTGGGGCATCTGCTGAAGCCGGCAGCGATGGCGACGTTGGTAGAGGAGTTTGTGTCCCGGCAAGTGGAGTTGCTAAGGGAGGAAAAAGAGGCTGAGATTTCGGAAGCAAGGTATCGCCCTCGGCTAGGGGTAGTTGATTCCTCGGTCCCTATAGCAAAAATATGAATGCACGAATTTAAGAAGTGACTTAAGTCGAGTTATATATTTTGTTCGTAAGCATGCTTATTCAACGCATCTGCTTCTTAATTGCAAACTGTTGCTAGCCAATACTGGTTTACAACCTGGCTTAAAGACATTTATTAGGGCAAGAGTAGGTAAACTGAGGTGTCATTCTGTGGCCCCTGACCATTGGCCATTAAGTAGAGTTGATGGATGCTATAATCTAAAACATCTGAAGGGCAGCATGTTGCCCGTACCTTTGCCACGGCTATATTCAATTAAAGACGGTTTAATTTTGAGTATTTAGGTCACCTGCCTTATAACTGAAGGCTTGATACCACGAAGCAAATCTGCCATTTGCAGAATTGGGTCTAGTTAAAAACAAAGGACTTTTTTTTTAATACACCTGCAACGATAATAAACATAGCTACTTATGTGAGGGCTAAATTCTATAAACCTGTGCAGTATTTTCTTCAGAATAACTATAGGGTACTGCTGGTCAGTTTACCAGAATGATAGAGCAAAAGTAGTGGCTGTGTTTACATGTCATGCTAAACCACAGACTGGATTGCCAGCCATAATGACTGGATTTACAAAGCATGCTAATCGAAAATGAAACAATCATAGCATAGATTTTTATGAGTGTGAACCTGGTCAGTATCGTTCTAGATAGCAGAGTTGAAAGCACTTATGAATAATTACTCAAATTATTCAAACTAATAAATTGAAAATACTCATTAACACATTATAAAACCCAGATATTTGAAGGACTTAAAATATGATTTTGGTGTCACCTATGGGCTGCTTAAAAGTCGCTGATTAATATGCTCCCTAAATCATAATTGTAACAGCTGCAGGCAATTAGAATAGCGTATTGGCTAGGAGACTTAAGAGGCTAAAGTCCTGACCTTACAGTAATCCACTGAATATAGTGGCACTTCCTTTAGATTGGACATGTTCTTTTTTTTTTTCAAGGCCCAGAGAATAAAACAATTTTTCCAAAAGTTCCTACTTCTTTCCCCTGAATTTCAGATTTTTTCAAGTGATGTTTCACTTAATAACTGCTTTGCTTAGCGATGGAGTTGCTGATCCCAATTAGGGTTGTTAAGTGAGGGCTACCTGTATATAGATACACACTCACATCTATAAATAGGAATAGGTGCCACTAAAGTTTTTAGAGTTGAGCTTGTTGGTTTAGATTCAAAATATTGATTTATTAGTTATTGTGGACATGCTGGTTTTCTTCCTCAAATCTGAATGTCAAGTATTTATTGAACTGTTATTTAAGCAAGCAAACTTCAGAGACTGATTTTTTAAATTACCTGAATAGGAAAGGAAGCACCATAATAATAAGGCTACAGTGTACATCTAAAGAACTGTATGTCCATCTGGGAGGGATCTAAACTTGCTTTCCAAATACTGTAGTGGCCAGAAGCAAATTATTGGTTGATAGTTTCTGTTTTTTCCCCAGGCTCTCAGGCAAAGAGTGAAGAGAAACATGGTATCTTTGTTCTTGTTGTTATTTAATTTATACCTTGCCTTTCTTCTTGTGTAAACAAGCAAGGCAGCATACTGTAGAATCAAAAAAACTACAAAGTATAAAGCATTACTATAAAAGCAATATCAATTAAAATCAGTATTTATGTATCAATACGATGCCATAAAAATAATTGACAGTGAAAAGCTTAGTAACAAAGATACGATTTGCCATTTCCCAAATGGGGAGGCCAAACACATCTCCTTAAGGAGTGGATTCTATAGCCTGAGGGATACACAGAAAATTCTTTCCTGCAGACCATATAGTGTTGCTTCCGGCAGTGGGTACCTTCAAAAGGGATCCACCTGCTGATTTAAGTAACTGGGCTAGTTCATAGTGAGAGTTTCTCAGATAGTTAGGCTGTAACCCATTTAGGGCTTTAAAGATTAACACTCGAACCTTCTGTTGTACCCAGTAGGCAATTGGCAGCCAGCGCAGATCTTTCAGTACAGGCATCATGTACTTATATTGTATGTACTTGTTAGCAGCCTAGCCACTGCAAATGCAGTTTCGGACACTTTTCAAGAGTTGCCCTATATAAAGTGTGTTGGAGAAGTCAAGATGGGCTGTAATTAAGGTGTAGATAACCATCCTTACGTTTATTACCTTTTCTTGATCTGTTGTTCATTTGCAGATGTTAAGAAATAGTATGTGATTTGTTCCTTGTGTGAAGTATTGAGCTGAAAAACAAAGATAGGAGTGGGGAAGATGTGGCAAAGTGGCAACTCAATCATCTTTTGACAGGCTGCTTAGCTGGACAGTAGAGATGCACAATGCCAGGCACTGCAGCCATATGTGGTCCATAGAAGCCTTGAATGGGATCCCTAGAGACCTCTACATATTACCAAATTATAGCTTGTAATTTGACAGAAAGGGAAAATTATTAAATTTATGGCTAGGTTAAATATTTTGCTTAGCACGATCTGTGAACATTGTTACTGTGTCTGAAAAAAGCCTGATTTTTTTAAATATTGTTTTCTCTAACCTGATGTCCTTCATATGGAAATTATGAGTGTTCTAGTTCAACACATCTGGAGGTTTGAGAAGACTTGTTTAATATGTTGTGAACCACCCAGAATTGTTTAAGATGGGTGGCCATACAAATATTTTAAATAAATAAAGTAATATTATTGTCTATATGGGAGATGTTTCTTTGTTCTCCACCAATATTCTCTCTGGATGGAGGCAAAGAGGGCCAAAATATGATTTAACTTCTCAGGTGGTATCATGGCATCTTGTTATCAACAATTGTGTGGCCTTTCTTTTTGTATGATCTTTTCCAGGGCATGGCAAGAAGGCATCTCCCTGAAAGAGCTGCAACGTAGAGGAGTTTGCTTATTGAAACTTGAACTAGCGTGTCAAAAAACTGGGTTATATGGCCATCTGCTTGTAACTTTACAGCCTCAAAAACATGGCTTAGAGACAGAGTTACCCTCCAATAGTTTTGGGCCTGGTAAGTAAACAGTGTTAATTTTGAAAACAGTTTAAAAGGGTAGGCCTAGCTTTAGATATTGAAGATAGCTTTAGATTGCTGCATCTTGTAAATAGGCTTAACCTTTAAGGGTTAAATGGTTCAGTCCAAACTGACTTCTCTGGCAATACACATTTTGGTTGGCCCATAAATTATCTACTATAGATTAACTAATAATCTCTAGAGATCTGGCCCCTCGCCTTAATCATTTTGGCATAGTTCTTAGGTCTGAAAATGACCACCTTCCACTTTTTCTTGTAAATTTAGGAAAGATCCAATTAGGAACCAAATTAAGGTGGATTCAAAATGCCTGGAGGGAGGCGGCTTTTACAGGGTCAGATGGAATAACCCCCTTGAAGATAGGATAGCCCAGTGGCTTCACGCAGAGGAAGGAAGAGCATACTTTTCATCCCTCTGTAACTACTGTAATTGTCCCCATATATAAAAAGGGGGATAGAAATGACGCAGCTAATTATAGGCTAATCAGTCTACTGAATGTTATTAGCAAATTATATGCCAGGTATACCAAACTCCAAACCTGGGTAATAGATGAGGGAATAATCGACCCCGAGCAAGCAGGGTTCCGACCAGGATGATCTACTATAGACCATTGTTTGGTGCTTCAACATCTGACACAAATATACTAACCACCATGGTCTGGATCTATTTGCAGCCTTTATCAATTTCAAGGCAGCTTTTGATAATATCTCAAGGGTCAGACTTTGGGACACTCTGAGCAGTTCCTCTATAGACAAAAGACTCTTACTCCTAATCCATATGATAAAACTGGCCTTGGAGTAAGACCCAACTGGGGAGGTGATCTTTCTGATTTTATACAGACTGCTAAGGGGGTGAAAGAAGGATGCATTTTAGCACCATTGCTGTTTAACATTTATATCAACTCTCTGATTAAAACTCTTCAGAGAGTTGATATCCACTCACCTAAATTGGCCGATAGACATGTCCCAATTCTCCTATATGCAGATGATGCAGTCCTTCTCTCCTTACCTTCCATAGGCATGAAGCGGGCATTAAGAACCCTAGCATCCTATTGTAATGAGCAATTAATAATTAACTATGACAAATCCAAAGTCTTAGTTTTTTCTAATAAAAGACAAAAGCAAAACTGGACAATTGACTCCCATGAACTAGGACAAGTTAAATGCTTTAAATACCTGGGCATAGTATTTCAGCCCTCCAGGAAATTAACAGCCCAAGTAAATTGTGCCACTTCTATGGCACAGAAGAGCTCACAAGCAATAATAAAATTTTATAGGCAACAGGGGGCAAATTATATCCCAGCAGCAATTAAAACTGTTTATGTCCAAAACAGTTGCCCAACTTCTATATGGGATACAACTTGGCCCATACACAAACCTAAGGGCTTATGAATCCATTCAATCAAATTTCCTCCGGTCTCTGTTTGGTACCTCAAAATGCACCCCCAGTGCAGTCTTGTGGCTGGAAGCTAATGTGCTAAGCATTAAGGCCCAGGCCTGAATTAGGGTTTTAACCTCAGGACTCAAAATTAGGTTCGACCCTACTGGCCTGTAGCCTTTGTTGCTGTCAGATAGCTACCAATCCCACTGGCAGGGTACTTGTGCAAAAGAACTTTGCAGACTTGCCCTGTCACCTGAATATGTAGGCCAACTAACTCTGGAGAAGGCCAATTCAATAGTAAAAGAAAGAACCTGGATCGCCAAAATGGTATTACTATTGTCCCCAAATTCTATCACCAAATTCTAGATAGCCATAAACCCTCTATTGCAGGGCATTTATACAATCTCACCTTAAGTAAATATAGATGGGCCTTTTCCAGAGCCCGCTTTGATGCCCTCCCCTCAGCAGTGCTGGCAGGAAGATTTCATGGGACTCCCTATTTTCAGAGAGTGTGTCCTTGTGGACCCAGAGAGGGAGAAACTCTTGCCCATGTCCTCATACAGTATCCTTTTTATGATGCCCCAAGACGTGTTCTGATCTCTGCAGTTATTTCTAAATTTGTGAGTCACACTGGTAGATTCTACGTTTACTTCCTATTAAGGGATGTTGATTCATCACTCACACTCCTGGTGGCTAAATATTTTTATCAAGCCATACAATTACGCAAAACTTTTAATTAGATATCTTGTTTTATCATTTTCTTTTCTTCTGACAATGTACTGGTGAACTTAACCATTCTTTTGTATTATAAAGGCTGGTCAAAGACTGTAATAAAAGTAAAGTAAAGGTTCTTTCTAAACCTATAATGATTTCAGAGTCTTAGAATTATAACTAACATCAAGTAATGAGAAAACTAGATTTCTTTTTGTCAGACTCGGATTTATTAGCACAAATGTTGTAATCTTTTAAAAATATAATCACGCAAGAAAAACAGTCTACTTCTATTATCACAAACATAATACATCTGAAGGACAGGGATAAGGACTTCTCAGTATTCAAGTCACTTTGACAATTTAGAAAAATATCTTTTTCCTGCAAATAGCTACATTCACATAATCAAAATTAAAATTTGGGGTGCCCTGCTTTATACTAGGCCAACAAATATTAGGCATAGTTTAGCTGATAGCTTTGGTGGTTAGTATTTAAGATTGATGGGAATTTGACAGGAAAAGATGCTACAGAAGATGCCTAATGGTGCTTGATCCTGTGAAGCAGGCAGTGTGTGAAAACCAAAGCAGACCTCTTATTGCAGGTTGGTTGGTTAGAATCAGATGAACTAAAATCAGGATGGAGTCTTCTTGGAGATCATGGCTTTGCTCCTTTTCTGATCTGACTTATCAAATGGAAGCATTCTTGTAAAGATGATAGTTTACCAAGAGCTTTAGGTAGATTTAATGTATCGTTTTGATTCAGCATCTCCCAACTCCTGCTCACCGAGCAGTTCGAAAACATGCAAATGTGAGTAGATCAATAGGTACCGCTTCGGCGGGAAGGTAACAGCGTTCCGTGTCGTCATGCTGGCCACATGACCCGGAAGTGTCCTATGGACAACGCCGGCTCCAAGGCTTAGAAACGGAGATGAGCACCGCCCCCTAGAGTCGGACTCGACTGGACTTTACATCAAGGGAAACCTTTACCTTTACCTTTACTAAGACTTTGCTGATGCATGAACTATTGTCCTGTGGAGGGACTATTGTTCTTGAGGGTGGGGAAGGAAAAGGGGTAACAGTGAAAGGCAGAATTACTATGGATAGTGACCATAAACAACAGTTAGATGTGATATACCCTTGAATAGCTAGGTAAGACATGAAGTATAATAAGAAGCTTTATCTTTATTTAATTAATGGGAAACGGTGCTTCATCTCTACAATCTCTAAATTGTAGAGGAATAGAGATAAAATAGACAAAGGCAAGCAAGAACTATTGGCAGAATGGAGAACAGAGATCATTCCTCCTGATGTCCCCCACTCTGCTGTTGTTTAGAGGAGCTGTGAAGACCTGGTTCTTCACCCAGACCTTTGGCAAGGGAGAGTGAGACCCCTTGCTTCATTGCACTTGCCATCTTTAATCTTTAATCTTTATATTTTATGTTTTATTTATTTTGTTGTAATTTCTTTGTTTGATTGTTGTGAGCTGCCCAGAGTTGTTGAGAGTCGGGTGGCAAAGAAGTTTAATAAATTATTACTATTATAAAAAGGAAAGTAAATGAAAACTCAGTTCTGGGGAGAGAGGGTGCATGAGAAAGAGACTCAAAATAACTGTGCCTTGATTCTGTATGGTAGAAGAGGGGAAGAAGAGGAACTCTGGCTGGCTTTCAAGATTCTGTTATTCTACCCTGCAACAGTAGAGTCCCAATAGTCCTTGCCGTGTTTGCTTCCTGACCTGGCCTACCCTGAAGTGCTGACAAACTTGACTGTTTCAGGTTGAACTTGATTGTTGCCTTGTGTCATGATGGCTCTCTTGAGTACAGTGACAGAGTATCTTGGGGATACTCTTAAGGTAGTCAATGACTGTAATAAAGTTTCTGATTTGATTTAATTTGAAATACCACCCCCCCAGTTAGTCTGGTGGTATTGCCATCTCAAAAGTTAGTGTAAGAACTGACACCATTAATCCCAATATTGACCTAACTCATGCACAATTGGAATATGCAGAATTCAGGTTTATTGAGAACAAGTGTATAGAACGAAAGAAAGCTGCAATTAAAAGATTCCTGCCTGAACTCATTCATTAAAACTTTCCAATGCCCCACTCCCCCTCCTGTCTCTTTCTCACCCAACCTCTAACGGTCAGCCATACCAGCCACAGATGTCTCTGGCAGTACAACCTTGACTCCCCCTTTTCCAGCCCAAACAACAGTGATTCACAGTCCTTACAATTCCCCCCTCCCATCTTCTTTCTTGACGTGCGTTGATCCATCATTGCAGACGAACACGATCAGAAGATTCAACAATCCTTTGATTGTGGAGTCTGACAGTTAGATGCTCTTCTATGAGACCAACTGAGATGTGTGCCTCAGCCAATAGCTCATGAAAGAACACAGTGGGATTATCCCTGAATATGTATGTTTCTGCTCACCCCATATCCACTTTACTTCTTAGGAGCAAATTTTGCCATGAGCAATCTGTTTAAAATCTGTTTGCAAATACTACACATGGACTCCTATGGAGCACTGGATTTCTCAGCAGCCATTTCAAACTCAGCTGCAAAGAATTTTTGAGGCAATTCTCTTCATGTTGCTATAACTCAAGTGGGAGCATTTAGACAACTTTGGCTGATCTCAGAACAGCCAAGGGCCCATCCTGGTTAGTATTTCCATGAAAGACTACCAAGAAATCCCTAGGCTGAAGACTAGTTGAAGAAGTAACCTGGAAGAAGGCAATAGCAAATCACTACCATGAAAGCAATATAGATGTGTCCCTATAGTCCCCTGGAGTTGGGTTCATCTGAAGAGAAACTTAAATAATGTAACTCTTCATAAATTCTTCATAAATTCATAAACCTAAATAAATTCTTCATTTTCTCCTCCCCAATTCCACCTTGCCATTCAATTCAAAGGGTATTTTCATCATGTTTTTGGAAATGCTTTTTAATTTAAATATCAGCAGTTTGTATTCTAGATTATTCTCTCTCTCTCTCTCTCTCTCTCTCTCTTTTTTGCATACTGTCTTTCTTAACTGCACTTGTATTATGGGAAATCCAGATTCTTTCTTGCATTTCAAATGCATAATGGAACGATAGTGGTTGAGGTCAGGGCTACCTCTGGGATAAAGCAGAGGAATTTGGACTTTTTTCTACCAGGGCGTGGAATAAGTGCTTGTTAGATACTCTACCCCTGGTGCCAGATTAACTCCACTGGCTTTACAATTTATGCAAAATTGTGGGGGTGGGAGCTGTCACTTTCCATTTCTAGTAGCAAAATCCCTGGCCAGGTGGGAGGGGACAGTGCCTTGGTGATGACCTCTTCTGTACCATATTGAATTTTCTCCTTAAAAGCCCATCTATTGGGTCTTTTACAAGTGTTTTAAAAGCTTATTTTCTCTTAAATTTTTTAATGATATGTGCTCCTTTTTGATTCATCTTTAAGTGAAATTTAATTGGTGGTTAAGTATAACTCAGTTGTTTGTTAAAATCATAGTAGTAGTAACTACGTAGTGTACTGGAAATTAAATGCTGTTGTGTGCTGCCTTGGGAAGAGTAAAATCTTGTAGTTTTCAAATATTCATAATAAATTAGATTTGTAAAAATCAGACACTGATTCTCAAATACTTCTCTCCCTTAATGAATTCTTTCCATTACTTCCCATTTTATTTGTAACATTCTTATATTTGTTTCAACCCCCCCATCCCTAAAATCTTCTAAGTTTTTTTTAAAAAGGTTTTTTTAAAAACAGCAAACCATGTTGAGGAACAGCCCCAGAGCATCCTTTAATTGAGATCTGGCCCTTTGCCAGGAAACCAGAAAAGTATGATCTAGGTGTTTCAAAGCAAAGTGCACAAATACAGTAGCAAACAGTCTATGTTGATGGTTGTAACTGAGACTTTTTATTTAGCTTACTGTACTGTGTATCAGCCTGAGAAAATAAATGTGCTGTGGGCCTTACCTTCTAACCAGGGGTCTCATTGTTATGGGGAGCTGTTCATGTCACTATTTCATAATTCATAATTCAGTCACTATTTCACAATTAAGCAATTTACCATATTAGCAGAGGCTCATGCCTGAAGGAATCTGATTTTCACATATTTATAAAGTAATTTTGGCCACAGTCCTATATCCACTCACTTAAAAGAAAGGCTTATTAATATAGCAAGATTTACTTCTGAGTAAATATTTGAGTTATACTATTTCCCTGGCTTGTTTTTTTTTTTTAAAGAAAGAGTCTTTCATTCCTGCTTGGCTGGGCTCACATCATGTTAAAGCATGGTTTGTATTTATTGCCTAGTTCAAACATAACTTTTTAAAAAAATTAAGCCATAAATCATGGTTTACAAACCACAGTGGCTGGGTTCAGAAGCCCAAACCAAATGCTATAAGGTTTCAGTCGAAGCGAATATTTGTAGCTCAGGGTTTATAAGGTTTATTGCAGTTTATGAATCAAATGACCGTAGTCTTAAAAGTGCCATTTTCCACAAGCTCTATTAAACATCTTCCCGTTATGTTGCAGTCACTGAGAATGCTATTTAGTATGTGCACAGTGCAGCATTAATGGTGGGAGAGAGAGAAAGAAAGAGAAGCATCTTTGAGCTGCCTGTTGGCCAGTCCTGTGAAACAATGGGTTCTAGGCATATCTTTCAATCTGGATCTGTTTTGAATCTCAAGGGTATTCTGTACTGTCTTACCATTTTTTGCTTAAAAGGGAGATTTAAAATCCTCCCAGCATTGTTTTTCCTTGCCACAGGCAGTTGGACTAATGATTAATTGTGTACTTGAATTAATGCTTCAGCACTGATGACTACTGTGTCATAGTGGTAATCAGAGAGGAAGATAATTTTTTTTAAAAGTGCTATTTAGAAATAGATGTGTGCAGAATTAGACAAAGATGAGCTTTGAAAAGAACTCCGGGGACTTTGAAAAACACATTAGCTCAATACATGCTGTTTCGGAGGGGCTAGTTTTCTGAGATGTGACCCAAAAGTCAGCATGAGCTACAGATGTAGTCTGTTAGATTCAGAGTTGCTAGGGGGTGAACCTCCAACACTGGGTTCAGTAATGCAGGATTGCATTTTTCTTGTCATGAGTTTATCACATGTGGAAAGTAAAAGGAAAATGCTATATGAACTTGCACATGGCATTTCTTATGGCTTAAAGGAGAATAAATTCATTGAATCATGACAGCTTACGTTTAAATTGTTATGATGAAAGATTCCTGACAGCCTATATTTAAACAATTGAGTTAATCAGTTTCATTGATAGTTCAATTACTTTCCAGAACAGGATGTATTCTCACTGGTGAACACAATCAATACAGTTTTATATTGTTTTTTTTAACTAAATGGGAATAGCATATAAGAATGTATAAGTTTCTTACATTTCTTATACTTACATAGAGCTATAATTTGTGTATGAGTGTCTCCAAATATTTATGATGTCTGCCAAGAATGACTTCTAGCATCATTCCAGGGCTTTCTGGAAGCCATTCCTGTTTCTGGATGATGCCTTCAGAGAGCCTAAAGTAACTGATTCTGAGCTGCCCCCTAAAGGTTTGTGCTTCCATGCTAGGGCTGGAGTCCTCCTGCTTTTACTTTTTGGAATGAAAAAATTGGGGGATTGCATCTTCTATTAAGCTTTGTGTATCCAAAGAGTTCTGTTGTGTATTTGAGTTTTGACAGTGGATAAAGGGCTCTCATTAGCAAAATATGTTCTGGAGCACGTGGATGGAGCTCTTCTGAGCTCTGTGCTGGAATTTTAGGGCCCAATAGGATTTAAAACGAGGAGCCTTGGAAAGAACGAAAAGGAATATAAGGCGTCCTGGTTAACTTTAGTGGATTCTTCTGGGATGCATTGCAGTATCGCTTGATATGACTGACAGTTTTGCCTGCTTTGTGTCTTGTGATGTACAGATGTTTAATAAATTATTATTGTGTTACATATAGCTGATTTCAATAACCAATCAGGGTTTTTTTTTCCTTATGAAAGCCCGGATTCTCATTTGATGCATAATTTATGAATGCATCGGACCTGACCTACTTTCAGTCTCATCAGTACAGACTACAGTCTGCATGAGGGCTTTTGAAAAATCCTATCTGCTCTGTTATTTTTGAGTACATCAGAACATTAAGAAGATAGCAAAAGGATGGTCAGGCAGATTCAGAGTATGCCCAAGTAGTGACATACATGCCTATTTTTCTGTACATTTCATTCATTTTTAAATCTTATTTTAATCAATAACTATTGCGTTTTGATTGGCACTGTACCAGTTTGGCATCAAAATGTTCTAGTCTCCTTACACGTTGTTTTAATTTTCACATATCCTGTGAGCTGGCAGAAGACTTATCCTTTATAAAATAAATACTGTATAGTCCCTCTAGATCCTGTCAAATGATGGTTCATCATTTGTTTTTACAACTTATGAACTTTTTAATGTTATATATTAACCTAGTTCTCCCTTAGGCATGAAAGATGGCTCGGTGACTTTGGGCCAGTTACTTTCTCTCAGCCCAACCCAACTCACAGGGTGGTTGTGCGGAAAATAGGAGGCATGAGCAATAGGCAGGAGTGCTGCCTTGAGTTGGCCCCAAATAAATATGGGATAAAATTAAATAAATTTAATTTTTGTGATAGATGTTTGTTTTGCATAACTTTCTTTCAAAATGTTTGAATACCTGGGATAAATTTTGTTTTGCTGCTTGATTAAGGGTTAAGACAACTGAAAAGCCAAAAATAAGTATAAGGTATGTTATACAATTTTAACTTTAGGATCACTGGTGCCCCACAAATTGCCCCATTTCAGTTTGTTGAATCTGACTTAGAATTTAGAGGCCAATAAGGGATCAATTCTTGAGTAAAATCGATGTCTGTTTCAGTAATATGTAAATCCATTTCATTGGGGATTTATAGTTCCCAGTGTATTAATTAATCTCTGGGCCTGCATAATTTTCTGAAGCCTTTTGTATAGTGACTTTTGTCCTTTAAATGTTTGTGTATCCATTTCCCCCAAATTGTGCCTGCAATTATGTTTAAATTTCTTCCTAATAATCAAGTTCTCTATGCCAAGTCTGTTTAAACACTGAATTACTTTTTGAAGTAATATGTTTATTTTCTGAATGTATTTGACCTGCATTAGGGAAATATATTGAAGCAAATGTTAATATTTAGTTGTTCAGATTCTCTTTTATAAAAATCCCATCTCTATCCTTTTGTATTTTTTTACTATGAAATTCAAATTAGTTTTGTTTAATTTGCCATATCTCTTTGATTTATTTGTAATCCCAGCAAAATATTTTTTACAAAATAGTCATCCTTAATGCCTTCCTTTATATATGTTTCATGTAGCTTTATTATAGATGGATTTAAACATCTGAAATGTTTATTAGTTCTAATCCTTTTGATTATATCTCCTAAACTTCTACATTCAAAGAAACTTTCTTGATCACTCACAATAACAATCTTATTGAATAAGAGCCTTTTTGCCTACTTTTTCCCTCCATATGCCCTTCTTCCCTCCCTCCCCATTCCCTCCCTTCCCCCCTTCCCTGTCCCTTTATCCCTTGCTTGTCTAAATCCCCCACCCCTCTTCAAACCATATACTGTACTACAGCCTTTCTCAACTTTTTGGTCCTGGAGGAGTCCTTGAAATATTTTTCAGGCCTCAGGGAACACTGCAGATTCAGGCTCAAATATAGGCCTGAAGTTACAAAAATTATTTATTTATTATTATTTATTTATTACTCAAATTTAGCCACTGCCCATCTCCCCCAGAAGAGGGACACTGGGCAGTTTACAAGAAAATCCCACATAAAACATAAACATTAAAATCACATAAAACAATTATGATAAAACACAGTAAATAAACCAAATCCAAGAAAGATGTAAAATCCAGGCTGGTGGGAGAGACTCTAGGGTGCGAGCCATCCCCAAGAATGGTTATTCACTTTCCCTCCCAGGCGAGACGGCAGAACCAGGTCTTCAGGGCCTTCCGGAAGGTCAGGAGTGAAGGGGCCTGCCTCACCTCCGGGGGCAAGATATTCCAGAGGGCGGGGGCCACCACAGAGAAGGCCCGCTTCCTGGACCCTGCCAGATGAAATTCTCTTATGGACGGGGTCCGTAACATGCCCTCTCTGGATGATCGGGTGGGGCGGGCCGATGTAATGGGGATGAGATGGTCCCTCAGGTAACCTGGCCCCATGCCATGTAGGGCTTTAAAGGTAATAACACCTTGAATTGGACCTGGAAGCAAACTGGCACCCAGTGCAGCTTGCTGTAATGAATGCCTATTCTAAAACATTCTCAGACTCATGAGCAGGAATGCAAAGATATCTGATTTATTAAAGAATAATATGCAGGATCGCAAAGAAAGCTGAGAATGATAAAAGCACGCCAAATGCAAACTAAAAACTCTCGGTACAAATGAGATCCCTCCCCCCGTAGAATCTTCCCAAGCTCACAATCCCAGGTGCTCCTAACGGCTTCTGATGGTCTGCGGGAAAAGTCCTTGAACAGAGCACATAACCCAAACACATTCCATTGAAATGAACATAGATACAGAGCTTGGTACAAGGTTTCACAGCAGCTCCCTCCCAAACAGAAATGCGCGTCAGTGCCATGGCATGTGAAATGTTACGATGTACAGTGCACATTGAAACAGTGAACATGACACTCGCGCAGCAACGGTGTTATATGTGCTGACCTAGGCGCACCAAAAATGGCCCACGCGGCTGCATTCTGGACCAGCTGAAGCTTCCCGATACCCTTCAAGGGTAGCCCCATGTAGAGCGCATTGCAGTAGTCTATATGGGAGATAACCAGGGCGTGAGTGACTGTTCGGAGGGCTTCACGATCCAGGAATGGGCGTAACTGGCACACAACCTGAAGTTGTGCAAAGGCCCTCTTCGAGCAGGAGTCGTGAGTCCAGGAGAACCCCCAGATTACGCACTGAGTCTGTCTGGGGCAGTGCCACCCCATCCAGAACTAAAGATGACGTTTCCCGGAAGATGAAGCCCCATCAACCCACAGCCACTCTGTCTTACCTGGGTTCAGTTGAAGCCTGTTGTTCCCCATCCAGACCCCCACAGCCCCGAGGCACTGAGAAAGGGCAGTCACTGCATCACTTACCTCACCCAGGATAGAGATGTATAATTGGGTATCATCAGCATACTGATGATACCTCAACCCGTGGTGATGGATGATCTCACCCAGTGGTTTCATGTAGATGTTAAACAAGAGAGGAGAGAGAACCGAACCCTGCGGCACCCCACAATGGAGGGGTCGAGGGTCGGATCTCTCCTATCACCACCAACTGGGACCGGCCCTGGAGGAAGGAGGTGAACCAGCGCAAAACTACGCCGCCCACCCCCAACTCCCTGAGCCGTCCCAAAAGGATACCATGGTCAATGGTATCGAAAGCCGCTGAGAGGTCAAGGAGAGCAAGGATGGATGCACTGCCTCCATCCCGCTCCTGCCAGAGATCATCCATAAGTGCGACCAATGCAGTTTCTGTCCCATATCCTGGCCTGAAACCTGACTGAAGGGGGTCCAGATAATCCATTTCCTCCAGGACCCTCTGGAGTTGTAATGCCACCACCTTCTCAACCACCTTCCCTAAAAAGGGGAGGTGGGAGACTGGACGAAAATTGTCCAGCACAGTTGAGTCCAGAGATGGCTTCTTGAGGGGGCACACCAGTGCCTCCTTAAAGGCAACCGGGAACACCCCCTCACTCAAGGATGTATTTACCATCCCTTGGACCCAACCACACGTCACCTCCCAAGCTGCCTCCACCAGCCAGGAGGGGCATGGATCTAAATAACAGGTGGTGGCATTCACAATCCAGAGGATCCTATCCACTTCCTTGGGTCCAACCAGATCAAACTGCTCCCAGATAACAAGGCTAAAACGTTCCCTCGGTATCTCCACAGACCCTTCTTCACACATGGAGTCCAACTTAGACCGGATCCGAGTGATTTTATCCTGCAGATGCTCAGAAAATTCTTCCGCACGGCCCTGTAGGTGGGTCACTGGGCCCACCTTCCCCAAAAGGGTACGTGTGATCTTAAACAGGGCTGTCGGATGGCAATCTGTGAATGCAATAAGAGCAGAGAAATACTGCCGTTTCACCACTCTTACCGCTACAAGGTAGGCCTTAATAGCGGCCCTAGCTTGTGTTCAGTCAGATTCAGTCTTTGTCTTCCTCCAGCGGTGCTCTAGGCGTCTCTTAAGCCTCTTCAAAACTCTCAGCTCCTCCGTGAACCACGGGGAGTGTCGGGTTGGATGAAGCAAGAGAGGCCGCACAGGCGTGATCCTGTCCAAGGCCCCGGCCACTTCCCTGTTCCAGGCATCAGCCAGGGCCTCCGCTGGACCATGCAGCAGATCCCTGGGCACCTTCCCCAGCTCCCTCTGAAACCTCACTGGGTCCATCAGTCACCGGGGGCGGACCAATCGAATGGGTCCTGCCTCCCTGCGGAGGGGAGCGGCATAGGAGAATCTCAGGGCCACCAGGGCGTGATCTAACCATGACAATGGGGATAGATGCAGCTCTCCCCTCAGATCACGTTGTCACTGCTCCGACAAGAAGACCAAGTCCGGAGTGAGACCACTGTCTCGAGTCGGGTCCCGAATGATCTGGGACAGGCCCATGGCTGCCATGGTAGCCATGAACTCCTGAGCTGCCTCCGAGGCATGCCCCAGGAAAGGTAGATTGAAGTCCCCCAGAACCATAAGTTTGGGGAACTCCACTGCCAAACCCGAGACGGCTTCCAGCAGCTCAGGCAGGGAGGTTGCTACGCAGCAGGGGGACTGGTACAGTAGCAATACTCCCAACTGTTCTCAGGAACCCAACTTGAAGAACAGGGTCTCACACCCGGTAACTTGTGGGGCAGGGCCCCTGAAGGCCACAAGAGACTCTCGTATTACAACAGCCACCCCTCCTCCCCTACCCTGGTATCTCAGCTGGTGCCACACCAGCTGGGCACATTTCCGAGAGGGCTACCCTCCATTCTGAGCCCAGCCAGGTTTCAGTGATACATGCCAGTCTGCCCCCTCCTCGCATATGAGGGGGCCTTTGTTGTTAACTGACCTGGCGTTAAGCAGCAGCAGCCAGAGACCAGAGCCCTCAAGGATCTGCTGTCCAGGGCCCGGGTCTGAACTTGGAGGGCTGGAACACGCCACCGGTAACAAACACCGGGGGCGTCTTCCCCGAAGATGGCCCGCCCTCCGGTTCCCATCATAGCATCCCCGACCCTTCACCACCTTGATGATATACCCCGCTCTATAGCCCCCATAATTTCCAGGCCCGGTTGCCTCCACTCCCAGACCTCCAGAGACCCTGGGTGGAAATAAGGGTCTCCTCCTCCACTCACCCCTTCTCCAGAATCAATCAACGGCCGGGCAATGGCCAGCCCCACAGAGCACCAGCTCATGCTCTCGGTGCTGCGGGAGTCTAGCCAGAGCTCCGCACACCTACCCTGTGCCTCCCTCAGCCTCTCTCACTGGTCCATGTGGCGCACCCACCCATTCCTGTCCCCCCCGTCTCTCACACGGGGTAGACACTCACACTCTCATGCACAAACACACAACTCTGCCCCCCCCCCGAATCTCTCACCCTTGAAGGGGAGTACCACACCCACACAGGGGGGACCCTCTTAACTGCCCGCTGTCTCTGGGAAGGTTAGGGGATGACTCGCACCCACACCCTAAAAATTATATTTGTTTCTTGTGTAGGCCTGTATATATGCATGAATAGTGTTCTTCAACTAAACATAAAGAATGAAACTTACCTCTTTAATGTGAAGTTGCCCAAATTTGTAATAAGTTTTTAAATAAATCATGATCTCCAGGGAACCCCTAATTATTGTGCAAAATTTGAATTTGAACCATTTCAAATTAGAAATACCCTGCTTCATGTTCAGAATACTGTAGTTGCTTCAAGTGTGAAACAGGTGTGTTGTATACAAGACAAGGTATTTAGATCATTTTTGGTGGGTTTTGAACCCAAAACAGGTGTTTCACACTAAAACAGTTTGCACACATTCTTCCCTTAACAGACTTTTTAAAAGTTTTTTTTCCTGCACTCATATTAAAAAAGAATTATGAGAACTGCATAAAATAAGTACTTGAAAATACGGGTCCCTTTTGGTTTAATTGTAGTAAGCATCCTTCCACCTAGTCCATAATTTATGTAACAGTTAACCAGTGTGTGATAAAATCATTGAAATGAAATATCAAGATACTGAATTCTAAGCTCAATATCAACTTTTATCTTTTTTTTCCCGTACCCTAGTTTTAAGGAGATGTTTTCATAATGGATTAATCTGATTCTTGCTGAGTGTGCATGAATACAGAGAAGATGAGGAATCCTGTGAAAAACAGGCCATTTGTTACTTAGAATGAGATGAGTGACTTTCTTGAGGTCCCTAAAGTTGTTAATGAGAATGTGTCCTGCTAAATTATCAGGACCATAGCTCACTGGTAGGCTACATGCTTTGTGTACAGGCTATTCCTGTTTCAATCACTAGCCCCTCTTGTTAGGACTCAGGAGACCTATGATGGTTTCAATATTGGGGAGCTAAAACTAGAGTGCATAGAGTGCACACCAGACAGTCTGGTGTGGGATAAGGTGTGTTTGTTGCTTTGCATTCTAAATTTTGTTCTTTGTCATGATTTATCTTCTGCAGGTGACATAGTGGGACTTTATGAAGCAGCTGGACAAAATAATCAGATCTGCACAGGAATTGTCGCCCGGATGGCCTCCAGTTCAATTACTATTGCAATTGATGAGCCTCAGAGTAACCTTGTAAGTTTAGATCAGGAGAATTTGTACCGTCTGTTGAAACTTGCCAATGATGTTACATACAACAGACTCAAAAGGTAAACTACCAACAAAGAATGATTATGAAAGTTTTATGTCTTAAATAGAGAATAAAGATTTCTTTATTTAAGAAACTATAGTAACTTGTCAAGTATTTGAAACTAATCATAACTAGAGTGCTGAAAGGAAGTAAGGAGAGCAGTTATATGAGGTATATCAGGGAGATACCTCTCCATTTGCTTTCATTGTACTGAGATTCTGGATGATAGCCTCATCTCCTGAGGTCCTGGAGCCCATAGATGCAGTACTATTTTCCTATTTTTTATAGTACAATTTTGTTCAGTAGTTTATGGGCTGCTGCATATTTGTCAAATAGGGCACTTTATAATGTATATGTTGAAAATATGTTGATATATTTTCCTTGTGAAAACAAGGAAACACAAAGATTCCAGATGGCATGTGTCTATTGGGCTAAGTTGGCATGTGGCTGGAAGTTCACTGCTTTTTCCCTGAATGAAGGAGTTAGTGGAAGAGAAGCTAATTTAACTTCATGGACTGATATTGCTAAGTTCCTGGGAAGTTTTACTATGGTTCTGAGACTATGATATGTCATTTCAAGATGATCATACAACAGTTGTAATTATATGAGATATAATTGCTTGATGTTGTTTCCTAAGTTCTGAAGGAATTGTCTTTAAGATTCAGTTCCTTTTCTTTTCTTCTCTTTGGCAGGGCTTTAAATACACTTAATCACTATCGGTCTGGTCCAGCATCTGATCTTATTGATGTGCTGTTCTGTTCTTCTGAACCTAGTGGTGCCAGTGATACAAGTAAGAATTCTTTCTCTTTTTTTAATGCATGGGGAAAAATCAGGGAAATGAAGAAGTTGTTCAGTATGTGTGATTTAAACCACAACTGGCATCTCTAAAAAGCCTTCCAATCCTGCCCTCTGTGATGCCAGTTGAAGAAAAGATACAAACAAACCTCTTTTTCTTCTTTCAGTGCCTTTTGCACTGACATGGCATACATTACACAAATATAAATATTTATGTCATAGAGGGCAAGCATTTATATCTGAGCAAGTATTATTGTGCATTCTCTTTATAGAACTGGTTACAGCATCAGTACAAATGTGTATTCTTTTAACCAAACGATAAAGTCAAATGTTGACTAGATTCTCGCATCCTGCTGAGGCATAATGCAGGGTGATTGTTGAGGCTTAGCACAATGTTGGATCCCAACCACAGTGGTTCAGAATAGTGCATATCTTGAAAATTTTCCCTCCATTTTTCCATATTTAGTTAAACATTCTAGCAAGGAACACAAATTCGTCTATTTGTTTTAGTTTTTCACCATTCAGGTATAACTTGTAATTGTTCCCTGCATTTTCCCTGTTGAACTCAATCACCTCAGCCTTTGATACATTAATTTACAAAACCACATTCCTTGTTGCATCATTCAATGCAAATCACTTGGGTACTCAGCCAACAACATGGCATCATCATACCAAAGTATTTGCCCATTCACTTCCCCCATGCTGCTAATGTAATCACAAGATTTCGTTGAACATTATGTTAAATACATTAAAGAGCCAAGGGGGTATCATGCATCCTTGTTTTTGGCCCTGCTCAGCGTTGTATTGTTCCCTAAGCATTCCATTTATTCTCATCAGTCCCAGTATATACTCTGCTTTTACTGTATTCAGCAACAAACTTTCAACTCCATACTCAGGAAATACATTCTATAATTCAAATCTATTTACTTTATAATCCAGTTTCTTTAAATCAACAAGTGTCCAATAAACTTGACTTTTCACGTTTAGAGTATACATTTCTCAAGTCCTGCTGAAGAACAAAAATCTGATCTGCTTGTCCCCTGTCTAGTACAAAGCCTCCCTGCATTTCCAATTTTGCTCATTATCACCTCTCATACCTTTTCAATGAGAATTCTGCAAAATGCCTTCCTTCTCAGGCACACTTAAGGAACTAATTTTCCATAGTTCTTGCATTCACTCTTGCTACCTTTGTATAGGAAAACAATAACAGCATTCCCCCAGTTGTGAGACACAGTTGCCTTCTTCTCACAAGTTAAACAAGTAGAACAAACAAACCCTGACCCTACTTTCACATTTTTCTAGGTATATCATCAGTGCCTGCATCCTTACCATTTTCCAACATCTTCATAGCATTTATGACTTTTCATCAATACTTTCTTGGATAATAACATTAATAGCATTAATTTCAATCCTGTTCTTTGACATACTACTATCAGTCCCTTATAAATCTCTAAAATATTTCTTTCAGCATTCCCTCATTTCAGTTTCACCCCAAATCATTCCATAACTTTTATTTTTAGTTCCATTCACTCTTCAGAAAACTTTTTGTTTAGCCCAGTTCACCCATTTCCAAAGCATTTCTTTATTTCCAGCAAGTTAACTCTGTGCTTTGTCTGCTTTTTTTAATGTTAACTATTCCTAGCTCTCTCTGACTATATTCTTGCCAACTCTTTTTTCTTTGTATACATATTAAAGACTACCTCTCTCTCAAGCTCATTTTTTAACGATCATTTTAATAAGTTTTTTTAATTTCTTCATTCCATCAGACATCCTTTTTCATTCTTCCTATAGTGTAACTCATTATACTTATTTTCACTCAATTCCAAGCAGTGTCAACATCCATGTCTTTATGTCTACTTTGTGTTGGGTCATGATCTTCTAACACTTTTTCTTATAGGACTTATAGTTTCTCTTCCTACAATGATTTTTACTTTCATTTCTTTCACTTTTATTTTTCTTCCATGTCCATTTTCCAACTAATGGAAAACAGACAGTCAGAAGCAGTTAGCCAGGACTGTTGTATAATCCAAACCTCAGATTATGTCTATCTAGCATTTATACTGTGCTTATCAAGAAGCCAGTTGGCCAGCAGACACAATTCCTACTGAGACACAATTCCTACCGTTAAAAAGAACTGTAATATACATAATTATAATAAGTTAAGTTACATTGAAATCTGTAGAGAGATTTTTTTCCCCCTTGATGTGAGTGAAACAACTTAGTGTCCTCAAAAAATATAGCTGGCTATGTAAGTCTTTTAAAATAAATAAGCAAGCAAGCAAGCAAGCGGTCAATTCCTGTCACAACTCAGGATCAAATGGATCCTGAAAAAGCAGACCCTGCACCTGCGGGAGAAACACTAGGAAGAAGGAAAAAAAAAAAATCTGTGAGGAAGAGGTCATGGTCGTATAATGATTCTTTTCTGGTGGATAATAATGGCACATAATGGTTTGCTTAGTGTTGTGTGAATGCAAACACTGCGCTCTGTGAAACCATAGACTGTGGTTTATATTGTGTGAGTCAAACTGCTTTAGCTTATACATTAATACAAATTAAAATTGTGTGTGTGTGTAATGTGTGTGTAAAGGCCAATGAATAAAAAGGCCAACCAATGGATATAAGGGCTGGTCACTATGTATGTATGTATGTATGTATGTATGTATGTATTTATGTATGTATGTATGTATTTATTTATTTATTTATTTTCTACCCTGCCTTTATTATTTTTATAAATAACTCAAGGTGGTGAACATACCTAATACTCCCTCCTTCCTCCACAACAGCAACCCTGTGAGGTGGGTTGGGCTGAGAGAGAGTGACTGGCCCAAGGTCATCCAGCCGGTTTTCAGGCCTAAGGCGGGACTAGAACCCTCAGTCTCCTGGTTTCTGAACAGAGGAGACAGAATGCTTTTAGAAACTCCCCTACGTTAAAAACAAGCAAACCTACCTGCACTCAGAAGGCTCAGCCTGGAGAAAGCTGAGGCAATCATATAGAAAGAGAGTAACCACCAGAGGTCAGCATTTTCCTATGAGCAGCACAAACACAACAGTGCTACTGCCACTTTTCCCAAAATGTGCTTATTCTGCAGGAAAAAAAAATACTTCAGCATCTGTATAAAGGCAGAAAAATTCTTATAATATCAAAGAAGGCTGTTCTGTTTAACCTGCTGTACACTTCAGAGCAATCTCTACTTTTGTCAGATTCTCTTTTGTGTTGAACCGTCTCTTCTTCCCACTTGTCCTTATGATCTACTATCAGAAGAAAAGTCAGAGAACGCTGGCTTTAGGGATCAAGGACAGCAGGTGACTCCAGATTGCCTCTCTTCCCTTCATCATTTCCTGGACTTTTCACTCGAATTTTTTCCAAGACTTTGACTCAAGTTACTTTGCTCCAGTCCAATTTCCTCAGCTATCTTTTTATTAGTAGTAATAATTTATTAAACTTGTATACCACCCAACTCTCAATGTCTCTGGGTGCTAGTGTAGTATATGATTTATGATAGAGTATAAGATTATACTGTTTGCTTGCTCTAAAGCACTCTACCATATAAACTGACTAGAAAACTCTGGGGGGAAAAATACTTTTCTCAGATCTTGCTCTCTTGCTTTATGGTGTTTGTTGGTTTTATGAATCACTTCTTCTGGCTAAGAGCAGAAATGACAATTCCTTGAGCTCTGGGGTGCCATATTCCTTATCCAGAGCAGTCATTTGATCACATTGAATTCCAACCAGCTAGAAAATCAGATCAATTTTATATGAGTTTTTATCTATGGTAAAGGCTAATGTAAGTGGACAATACTTACTAGTGCTGGACTACTTTTATTGGTTCAGTGTTTTTTCTTCTGTGTTTAAAGTAGTTCCAGCTGGATTTTGGGAATCATTCTGTCCTGATGCATGGAAGAAGAAGTTTAAAATGTGGTGCCTTGATTAAGTTAGCTGGGAAACAGAAGCAAGAGAATACTATTGTACTCCTGTCCTGCTTTAACCTTGCCATAGATATTTGGGTCACCACAGTAGAGGCAGATGCTGGACTAAGTAGCCCTTTGGTCCTGTATAGCTGTTCTTACATTCTTAACAGGGATGGATCATAAAAGAAACAGCTAATCTTCTGAACTGCTGCCTGCACAGGGTTTTCTGAAGCTTATGCACAAATGAACGTGCACATACATTACTTTCTTCAGCATTATGTTTCTGATAGCTGTGTGCAGCTACATTTGGTGTCACTCAGAAGTGACAGAATGTCAGCCCCGTAGCCGAAAGCAGAACTACTTCCTTTAGTAGTAGTAGCACTCAAGTAGTAAAGTCCAAAAGAAGGTCTGCACAAAAAGCCCAAACCAACTTACTATAAATCATGATAGGTCTTTGGGGTTGATACCAAAGTAAATACTGCATCTGTTTCTGTTTTCCTGAACATTTGCAGCCTTTTCTTGAGAAAACGTAAAAGTGTGAGTTTACAAATTGTTCATATCTTTACTGAATTCTGAACAATAAGAAAAAGGGTCTTCTAAATACCAGGGCAAAATAATTGCTGTGAATGAATGCGGAATTTGTTCCATGAATTGATCTCTGAGTTAATTTTATATGATTAAAAAAAAAGCTTCTGTCGTTTTACTAAAACTGTCATATCTCTCACGTCATAGATGTACTGTCTTGTTCTTGAATCTGTTCTGCAGAAAAATCCCAAGTGCATTATAATTTTCTCTAGTGATTATTTATGAACTCATGCAATTTGGCAAATATGCACCTTATATGCTTGCCTTGCATGCCTTCTCCCGTTCTGCATTTGTGGGCTGCTAAATGAATCTGATCTTGTAAATAACTTAGAATGCAGTCTAAAATGCCAAGTGGAGCCAAAAGCTTCTTTATCATTCATGAAGTACAGGACTTCCAGCTTTTGAAGGTATAGCTTAGCCATGGCACCAGAGCTTGTTTATCATGCTGTCATAAGAGCTAGAATCTTTCATTTATACTATTTTGCTAAGGGCTATAACATTGAATTGCTGATCAACAGGAAATGGAACATAAGTATGGTAAATGGTAAATGCACTAGAAGTATGTTTTTTAAAAAAACAAAACCTACAGCTACTATTAAAATTATGGAAATTTTAATGTGTTCAAGTGTTCACAACAGTTTTTAAAGGTTGATGTTATATGCAGGAGGGGATTTACTTAAAAATTCTTAAATTTTAAAATTTTAAAAGAAAATTTCTAACTTTTTAAAAATAAAAACGTTATCAAACATAGCAAAAAAAAGGATAAAAACAGAATGTTGCTTGGATAATCTATAGTTAAAATCATCTATAGTTAAAAATACAGGGTGATGTTAATTTTCTATCATATTCTTTACCTTTTCTGATAAAACTTGCTGTTACTATGATTTTACAAACATCTGTAATTTGCTTTTTGTATTTTAAACAAACCTGCTACTTGCATTGTTTTACTAGTTCAGGGAGATTGTCACTTTTAATAAAGTCTGCCTGAGAAACCTCTCTGCTGCTTGTAGAAGAGCCACAGAACAGACCAGATTCCAATCAGGCTTCTTAGCAGAAGTAAAATTGGAGGGAGAGAGGTCTTTTCTTGCTGTTTAGAATGCAAAACCTTTTGGCATCCTGGTCCAGCAAAGTGGCTGTGCCGCCCCTTTCGATGTGCCAGCTTCTGTAGCCAGAGAGGAATTAAATTGTCCATTTAGTGTCTTTTGCCAGCCTGAAATTAAAAATGCCTGTTCCAACAGCATTTGCCAAGCTAACGATGACAACAACTCCTACTTACCAACTGCTCCCCCTATATATAAAACTGCTGTTTATGTTTTAGCTGATTTCCTCCGGACTTTGGAGACCAAATGTTCTGCTTCTTCCTGCAACACTGGCATCAAACAAGCTAAAAGCCTTATCTTTGCAGTTGAAAAGTTGGTGGGATGATGAGGAGGAGGAGGAGGATAATGATAATGGCATAATAATAATGATAATGGCAACAATAATATCCACATCGGCGTAATATCAATTCCTGAAATACACCCAAAGATGAAATGGCATATAATATTTTTAGAAAAGTGAGGTTGCTCTGAAAGTTCCCTCTCCCTGTTCCAGTTGGTGCTGCATACTAGAAGGAGAAGTGAAATGTTACACAAGATGTTAATTGACAGCTCCCCTCCCTCCCCCACAGCTGTCATCAAGAAACCTCTGCACCCGTGCCTAGATATATTTTTCACTGAAAAATGTTTTTTTGGGGGGAACAAAAGGAATAGTCCTGAATTAAGAAATAAGGCTATAGATATTTATGCAGTTCTTTTGAAGTTGTGTACAGGGCACTCAAAACATGAGGTTGGAGGAAAACAAGACAGCTGTTGACATGCATACCTGTCAGCTTCATTGTTCTAGCTGGGACCTGTTACTAGCACCTTCTCTCTCTCTCTCTTTGTCACACACACACAGACGGGTGTATGCACACATAGTGGGGCACTGTCATGCGCTGCCTACCTCTGAATAACGTTCAGACACTGGGTTGCAAAGCAGGCTCTGGTTTATTTCAGGATAGGTACAACGTTGTTAGAAAAAGCTGAGAGTGACAGGAGCGCGCCGGTGCGGGGTTTAAATACCCCGCGCCGGTCAGCGCCCCCTCGCTCTCGGTCACGTCACCCCCCTTTGTCCCATGCGTTGCCCTGCCATTGGTTGAGGGTTTCTAGGATCGCCCATCCTCAGGTTTTCATTCTTCTGCTGATTGCTTTCAGCTGGGCGATCCCCGTGGTATTGCTGCTGATGGCTTGGGTGGCTCCGTGATCCGTTTATCTATTGTTTGTTAGCCGTTAGTCGTTGTGGGTTGATGGCTACTTAACTTGTACCCCTTCACCTATTTCCTTGTCATTGTCATGAGTGCCATTGCGCTGATTACTTTAGCTCAACGGCACTCATGACATACTGCCCCCTTTCCGAATAGTGTTCTCCCCCGGGTTTCTGGGTTTCCCCCATGGAGCTGTCAAAACGCCATTTTTTTTTTTTTTTTTTTTTTTTTTTTTTTCAAAGTTCCCGCCGGAGTAGTTGTCGCCCCTCCCTTTGCTCCTCCCTCTACCACGTGCCTTCCCAGGGTGTGTCCATGGTGCGCATGCTCGGGTTCTGACCTGGCGTGCGCATGCTCCAACCACACCCTGTTTGTTTGGCTCAGTTCGGCGAGGCGAGAGGCGTGGCTGGTCGGGTGCTGCTCAGCTCCAGGTAGGGCCCTTTTTTGCTTATTTGGAGTGCGTCGCCTTTGTTGTGTCTCCTGGGCGTTGCCCCCAGGTTGCCCTGTTGACTTGCTTGCCACTCCCCCGCGGCCAGGGGGCGGGGGGAGGGTGCTGGCGATCGTTTGTCACCACCCCGTGGGCCCGGGGCGGGGGGAGTGAGTCCCGGGGGGGGGAAGGTCCACCCAAGTCGCGGGCTTGGGGGGGGCCCCTTCCCTTGGGGCACGGGAGGCGGGGGGAGGCCTGCGGGGGGGGGGGTTGGTTTTGCTGACCTTGATTGCGGTTTGTCGGGGTATGCCCGGTGGAATGCTCTGGTCAGGTCAGGCGCTTTAACGTTGTGCGCCGCCACCCATTCCGGGTGGGGGAAGTGTTTCCACCTGACCAGATAGTGTAGGGTTCCTCGTTGCTTGCGTGAGTCGAGGATGTCCCTTATCTCGAAGTGGTGTTGCCCGTCGATCATAAGCGGTGCGGGCTGAGGCGTGCTTGGGTGCCATCGGGAGGTGGTTGCCGGTTTTAGGAGGCTGGTGTGGAACACCGGGTGGAGGCTCCGGAGGTTGTGTGGCAGGTCCAGGCGTATTGCTACCGGGTTCACTATTTGCGTGACTCGGAACGGCCCGATGTACTTAGGCCCCAGTTTTTTCGAGGGTTGGGTTGACTTTAGGAACTTGGTGGAGAGATAGGCCATGTCCCCCGCCTGGAACGTCGGTTGTTGGCGCCGGTGCTTGTCGGCCTGCTCTTTGTAAGCAGCCTGTGCCTCCTTCAGCGCCGCCGTGATTACTGGCCATGCTTCCGCGATCTTCCGTCCCCAGTCGCTGGCGTCCACCTGGGGTTCCGGGGGTTGAGGTAGCTCCGGTATGGGGACGAAGTCGCGCCCCGAGACTACTTCGAACGGGGTTTTTCCCGTGCTCGTGTGGACGGCGTTGTTGTATGCGACTTCGGCGAACGGGAGCAGTTCAGCCCAGTCGTCCTGGTGGTAGTTCGTATAGGATCGTATAAATTGCTCTAAGGTGGCATTAAGAACCTCAGTGGCTCCGTCCGTCTGCGGATGCCAAGCCGTAGACAGGGCCTGTTGGGTCCCCGTCAGCTTCAAGAAGGCCCGCCAGAATTTGGAGGTGAACTGTGTGCCCCTGTCGGTCACCACACGTGCGGGACATCCGTGTAGCCTGTACACGTGGATGAGGAAGAGTTTGGCTAGTTGTTGTGAGGATGGGACTGACGTGCAGGGGATGAAGTGGGCCTGCTTTGAGAAGTAGTCCTTCACCACCCAAATGGCCGTTTTCTTCTGGCTGGGTGGGAGGTCCACTATAAAATCCATAGAGATTTCCTCCCATGGGCGGGAGGGTTCTGCCACCCGTTGCAATAGCCCCGCGGGTTTGCCTGGTGCCCGTTTGGCCCGAGCGCACGTTGGGCAGGACGCCACGTAGGTTTTTACGTCTCGCCTGAGCGCGGGCCACCAGAATTGCCGCCGTGTTAGGTGTAGGGTCTTGAGGAACCCAAAGTGTCCCGCTTGCTTGGCGTCGTGTGACCTATGCAAGATCGCCTGGCGTTGCGAGTCCGGGACGTAGATTCTGCCTTCCCCCCATGCTAGGTCTTGCGCCATCGTTACCTTGTCGGGGTTTGCCAGGAACCAGGGGTCGGTTTTGAGGGCGGCGGCGAGGTCCGTGCGCATTCCCCCTGGTAGTTGCGGTTGCCTTCTTTCCGTCGCCGGTTGTCCCGCCGTCGGCTGCGCCGTAGCGTCGAGCTGCCTCCGTGCGCCGCTTCGGGTGGTCACGGCCATCCCCAGTTGCGAGGCGGATAGGACCGTCCCAATGGTGTCTGGGGCGGGCTCTTCGTCTTGGGGCAGCCGGGAGAGGGCGTCGGCCAGGAAGTTCTTCTTGCCCGGCATGAACTTCAACTGGAAATCAAAGCGGCTGAAGAATTGTGCCCATCGGACCTGTTTTGGGCTAAGGCGTCTAGGCGTTCGTAGGGCCTCGAGGTTCCGGTGGTCCGTCCAGACCTCGAATGGTTGGGTGGCTCCCTCGAGTAGGTGACGCCATGTTTCTAGTGCCGATTTCACCGCAAAGGCTTCTTTCTCCCAGACGTGCCATCGCCTCTCTGTCTCGGAGAACTTCCTTGACAGGTAGGCGCATGGTTTCAGGAGCCCCGTGGAGTCTTTTTGTAGGAGGATGGCTCCCAGGGAGAAGTCTGAGGCGTCGGCTTGGACCACGAACGGCCGTTCTGGGTCCGGGTGCGCGAGGATTGGCTCCGTCGTGAACAGCGCTTTCAGCTTGTCGAATGCGGTCTGGCACGCGGGAGTCCAATTCAGCACTGTGCCTGGGTTCTTGGCGCGTCTGGTGTCCCCCACCCCTTTGGTTTTGAGGAGGTCCGTTAAGGGTAGGGCTATCTCAGCGAACCCCCGGGCGAAGGACCTGTAGAAATTCGCGAATCCCAGGAAGCTCTGTAGTTGCCGTCTGTTGCGGGGCCGCTCCCAGTTTAGTACCGCTTCGACTTTTGCGGGGTCCATCTCGATGCCGTCCCCGGAGATTCGATACCCCAAATAGTCTAGGCGGTCTTTGTGAAACTCGCACTTTGTGGGCTTTGCATAGAGCTGCGCCCTTCTGAGCTTGTCGAGGACTTGCCTGACTAAGGTTACGTGTTCCTCGTATGTTTTTGTGTAAATAAGGACGTCGTCGATGTAGACCAGGACCCCTTTAAACAGATGTTCATGCAGTACCTCATTGATGAGCTGCATGAACACCCCAGGGGCCCCCGCGAGTCCGAAGGGCAGTACCTTGTACTGGAAAGCGCCTAGGGGGCAGTTGAACGCCGTCTTCCATTCGTCCCCCTCCCTGATTCGGATGCGATAGTACGCCTCGCGCAGGTCCAATTTGGAAAAGACTTTGCCCGTGGACAGGTGGGCGAGCATGTCCTTCACCAGGGGTAAGGGGTATTTGTTGGACAGGGAAGCCGCGTTTAGGCCCCGGTAGTCGGTACAGAGCCGTAGGGTCCCGTCTTTCTTCTCCCGGAATAGGACGGGGGCTCCGACCGGTGAGCATGCTGGCTCTATAAATCCCCTGTCTAGGTTTTTATCGATGAACTCCCGGAGGGTTGCCATCTCCTTCGGGGTCATCGAATAGATCTTTGGTCTAGGTAGGGGGACGTCGGGCAGTAGGTCGATTCGGCAATCCGTCTTGCGGTGGGGGGGTAGTTGGTCTGCCTCTGCTTCTCCGAAGACCTCGGAGAAGTCGGCGTATTGTTCCGGTAGGTCTGCAGTGGTAGCGGCGTTGTCTTGTGTGGTCGCCTCCGCTCGTCCTACCGTGGGGTTGCTTTTGCCAGCTGGTACTGGTGCTCGATACTCGCCGTCGCCGAATGTGAAGGTGCGGGTCGCCCAGTTGATCCGCGGGTTGTTTTTCGCGAGCCATGGCATCCCCAGGACTGCAATGGGCCGTCCGATGGGCGTGACTACGAACGATGTGCGCTCGGTGTGAGTGCCCATTTGCAGGGTGACCGGCTCGGTTTGTAGCGTGGCTGGTTTCCCCCCCGCTGTGGAGCCGTCCAGCTGGTGGAATGCCAGCGGCGTGGGGAGGGGGAAGCAGCGGAGTTCGAGTTTGGCGACTAGGTCGGGGTGGATAAGGTTTTTTGAGCACCCCGAGTCCACTAGTGCCGCGGCCGTGGTGGCTCCGTTGCCGGCAGAGAGTTGAATTGCTGCCAATATTACGGAGCTTTTGTCGTTTCGTTGAGGTGGTTCGCGTTGCTGTCCCGCCGCCTGCCTCGCCACGCGTTTCAGGGCAAGCGGGGAGCATTTCCCGCCGGCTGGTCGGGGTCGGTATTGTCCTCTTCTCCCCAGTAAGCGTCCCAGCCCTCTTCCGGTGTCGCTGTGGCCACGGTCATTCGGCGGTGAGGGGGCGGCCCCGGGTTGGGTGGTTTGGGGCTAATTTTCGGGGCGGGCTTGGGCGCGCTGGTCGGCGGTCGGTTGGCGAAGCAGTCCGCCGTCTTGTGCCCTAATTTGCCACACCTCCCGCAGGGCTCCCGGTTGAACTTCTTTTTAGGGTATATGGGGCCGGCCATCCCCCCGTGTGGTGCGGGTACCTTTTTCCCGACGTAGTTTGTGTCTTCCGTGGTTGTCATAAGGAAGGTGCGGTGCGCGTGTTCGGCTTTCCCCGCGAGGTGGATCCACCCGTGTAACGTTTCTGGGTCGTCGCGGTAGAGGGCCCATTGGAGAACGTCGCGGTTGAGCCCCTTTTTGAAGATTTCCAGCAGGGTGGTCTCAGACCAGTCGCAGACCTTTCCCGCGAGGGCTTTGAACTCCAGGGCGTAGTCAGGGACCGTGCGTGCGCCCTGTTTAAGTCTCTGGAGTGCGCTTTTCGCCCGTACTTTGGCTAGGGGGTCTTCGAAATAGTTTTTCATCTCGTTGATGAAAGCAGGGAAGGTGGCGAGGGCGGGGGAGCTGGACTCGTACAGTTGGACGTACCAGTCCGCCGCCCTGTCTTGGAGTTTGATCGCCACGGCGCCGATCTTGTCGGCCTCGGAGTCATAGGAGTGTCCGTGCCTCCCCATGAACTCCCTAGCGTTGGTGACGAAAAACGAGAGTTTTGAGGGGGTCCCATCGAAGAAGATGGGGAAGTCCTTTGGGGCCCGGGCGTTTTGCGCGGCCCCGCCTCTCGCTTCCCGGGATGTGGTGTCGGCCGCCTGTGCCGTCTGCTGGCTTTCCGCTGGCTCGTGTGGGTTCGGTGCTTCGCTCGGGGTGTGGGCTTGTGCGGGGACGTCATTGGGTGGCGCGGGGGGCATAAGCGCCTGGAGCATGGTCCGGAGTTCCGTCAGCTGAGCCCGCATGGCCGCGAGTTCAGCTCGTGCCTCCTCGTCCACAGCCCGCACCGCCGCTGGGGCCGGTTCCGTTGGCGCGTCCTCGGGGGGGGGGGGTTCATCGTCCCTCCGCCGCGGGTCCGCTTCCTCCTCCGTCTGATGGGTGTCTCCGTCGTCCTCCTCCGTGTCGAGCACCGTGGGGCTGTCGCTCCACGCCCGTTGCTGGGGTGCGATGTGGGGCGCGGGGTCCTCCGCTGGTTTCGGAAGTCGTGCTGCTCCCTCCCGCGGTCGGGTTGCCTCCGTCGCCATCTCCCCTTGGGGTTGGAGCTGAGGCTCGGGTCGGGTGGGGCGGGCGTCCATGGCTCCGGGAGTCCGCGGTGCCTCTGGCCTCGGTCGGTCCTCCTCTGTCTCTTGCCGCGCGGCTCGCCCTCCTTGCCCGCGCCGTTCCGGCCTCATCTTGCTGGTCTTCTCGCCGTCTACTCCTCCCGCGGCTCGTTGTCGTCCGGTGGGGCTCGGCGAGGCTGAGTTTATGACTCTCAGCTTTATGTCATGCGCTGCCTACCTCTGAATAACGTTCAGACACTGGGTTGCAAAGCAGGCTCTGGTTTATTTCAGGATAGGTACAACGTTGTTAGAAAAAGCTGAGAGTGACAGGAGCGCGCCGGTGCGGGGTTTAAATACCCCGCGCCGGTCAGCGCCCCCTCGCTCTCGGTTACGTCACCCCCCTTTGTCCCATGCGTTGCCCTGCCATTGGTTGAGGGTTTCTAGGATCGCCCATCCTCAGGTTTTCATTCTTCTGCTGATTGCTTTCAGCTGGGCGATCCCCGTGGTATTGCTGCTGATGGCTTGGGTGGCTCCGTGATCCGTTTATCTATTGTTTGTTAGCCGTTAGTCGTTGTGGGTTGATGGCTACTTAACTTGTACCCCTTCACCTATTTCCTTGTCATTGTCATGAGTGCCATTGCGCTGATTACTTTAGCTCAACGGCACTCATGACAGGCACCTTCCTACTGATGAAATGGTACTTTCCCTGCATCCTTTCTGCAGCCAACATTGTTCTGCTGGCCATTTCGTGGTAGAGCTTCTTGTTCTTCCCTCTACTCTGCTTAATGAATTGTTAGCAGTTCTGTGAAGATCTGACACTCATCGAGTCACACATTAGTATACAAAGCCATAAGAGGGTTTTGGCTTGGCGTATAATGTTCGCACTTCTAGCAAAGAAAGGTGTGTGTTTTTTCAAGGAAGTTCCTAGTAAGAATGTGGGAATACTGTATGGTGGAACAGTTAAAGGCAGTGGGCTGTTAAAGTACATTAATCTTCTGTTTGAAATGCACTTTTAGGTAATGATACTGAATTCTTCCAAAAACTGAAAATATTTGCAGTTGAACAAATATTTGTGAGAAGCCAGGCCACAGTAGGGACTTATAAGGGAGATCCTGATTCCTCTTAGTAATTATCAGGATGCTTCCTTTGCTGAGAATCTGGGCAGTGTCCAAAACTAGCTTCTTCTTATTTGTATTGTTGTACTTACTTTCTTCTGCGAATGTTCTTGATGGGACTGAGATATGAACAAATGCTCCTGCTGCTTACAGAGCTTTTGAAGTTCTACAATGAATCACTGGATGCCTCTCAGAAGGAGGCTGTTTGCTTTTCACTGGCACAGAAGGAACTTGCTATCATCCATGGACCACCTGGAACTGGCAAGACGACAACTGTGGTGGAGATAATACTCCAAGCTGTGGAGCAAGGCTTGAAAGTGAGTGAATGAATACAATTTCTGAGGAGCTGCCCACTGCCAGTTCAGGATGATGACTGATTTAGCCTGGGATGATGTGGCAGCAGGTCTCTGAGGTTCTCCTGTCATTCTAGGGCAGGAGTGGAAGTTGAACTTTGGCATTCAGAATGATGCCTGTATCACTTTGATTAAAACAGGAGTGGGAAATGGCTGGCTGAGGGAGGGTTATTGCCTACAAGGCTTCTTAACAGGCCTGCAGCCTCCTTCACATTTGCGGCACTTTCTCAGTGTTTTAAGTCCAGTATGGCAGGTGAATTGGGAAGGGTCACAATACTTGCAGATGGTTATCACACTTCTTTCAATTAGAGTATTAGAAATGGCACAGTTGTAAAACTAGCAGAATAGATTAATGTGTATGAGAGAGAGAGAAGGAGGGAGAGAGAGAGATGGATGGGGTTTGGAATCGTGAAGAGCTGGCAAGATGCCTCATACTTATGTCTAGGCACCTAATTGTACTGTCCATTACTAATTGCAGTAATGCTTGAAAAAAATAGTGTTGGAACCAGTGAAAGGCTTGCACATATAATTGTGTGGAATTGCATGTGAATGTTCGAAAGAGCCTTATGTGCAAGAATGATGTACTTATTACTGTGTGTAAAAATATGAGGATGCTTGGTAACTCCACCCTTCATTTTAAAAAGGGTGTATGTAAAAGGACAGTAGTTTGATACTCAAATTATATTAAAGGTTAACTGGCCTCTTTTTAATGAGGAAGGTGGCCAAAAGGTTAAAGGGGGGGGCGGTCAAGGGAGAGGGGAGGGATAATTTTACAAAGAAAAGAAAGGAAAAGGAGGTAAACTGTAAATATAAAACAAACAAAAAAGAGACATTGGTAGCCCTTGTGACAAAATAAACTATGGTGATATTATTAAGCTCAGAGGAAGAGTTTTGTTTGTGTTTAACTACAATTTCCAATGCTCTCAGTTCACAAAATGTTATTGTTAATAAAGTTTTAATTGTTTATAATCAACTGGACCTCTGGGTAAAAACCTGAAGAAAATAATCCCCTCTCCTATATCTAAGATACTACACTACTAGGAAAAGGAACAATGGAGGATAGGACAACATCAGTATAAAATCAAACCTTAACAAAGAAACAAATAATTTGGGTTGGTGGCAGTGGTACTTTAAAATCTATGCATCTGTCCTCAAAATACATTTAGAACAAATTATGTCATGAGAATGGGAATGGGGATATAATGTAAACCTTGGAAGATTCCACAGAATGGTCTTCATTTGGCAATATCAAATTTGGATATGGGGTCATAAGAGGCCTGAGTCTCCCTCTTTACAGAAGTCGGTCGTCAAAATCTCAGCAGAAAGTTAACATAATTTTATTTCACAAATACAAGTTTTTTAAGAGTCACTGGTGTCACCCCTTACATAATCTTATTCCAGCCTTATTTTTTTTTTAGTGGGTCTAAATACCATAGGATTAATAGCTGGATGAACAACAACCATTTTTCTGAACCTGAGTATTGGCACAATATAAGAATTTAACCATGTTTAACTCAGACTGTTCTTTGTGCTGGATGGTATTCTTATTTCCACTTAGAAACTAGGGAAAAGCTTTGGAAGTTTTATTACATTCATCCAGGTTATCTGTGCTTCTAGAAAACCAAAATTCTTTGTTTTCCCTGCTAATCTCATATTTATATTCTTGGCTGAAGCACAACTGTTTTGCACAGAGGAGTTCCTGGATCTTTTGAGGTTCAGTGAGATGTAGGAACAAAGCCTTGGAATTAAAGGGTATTACCAGGCACATAAAGGGAAGAGACAAAGCTAAGAGACCCCTGGCAGGTTAAAGCTTGGCTATGGCTAGCATCTCAAGGTAACTTTTGTCCTTGATCCTGGCTTAATCCTTTGAAATTGTACTGTTGTTTTTAGCTCAGAGGTCTGAGATAAATAAAGTCCTAGAAATTCCAAGTCAAACTCTGATCCAACTCTGACTTGAGAATAATCTTTTCCTGGCAGTTATAAAATAACCTCCTTTCTGTTCCTTCTGGCATCGATGCTTATGGTGTTTCTGTAAACTATAAATCTGAATCTGTGTAAGACTGTAGCTATTTCAGTGAAGTGAATTAATACCTTTTTAAAAACATATTTTTCCTCCTAGGTTCTCTGTTGTGCTCCCTCTAACATTGCAGTTGATAACTTGGTGGAAAGACTGTCTGACCATAAGGTGCGGATCCTTCGTCTTGGTCGCCCGGCTCGTCTCCTGGAGTCTGTACAGCACCATTCACTTGATGCTGTCTTGTCGCGTGGGGATAATGCCCAGATTGTATCAGATATCAGGAAGGATATTGATCAAGCATTTGTAAGGATTGTATTCCATTTTTACAGCCATTTTAAAAAAATAATCTATAGAATAAATTGTGGATTTACTGTGTTCCGTGTAACATTGTATTCTTGTAATAAGTACTATGCAGAATTGATTATGTAAAATACTAGTAAGTGTCTTGTCTTGAAATGGAGAAAAAACTCCCCAGGTATATAAGCAGTGTTGGGTTGAGTGGATAAAACTAAAAATATCTGTACCTTTATAACTGACTCTTACACAGTGGGATGTTCTGTAGAATGTTCAGGATTCTTCAGGATCCAGTCTTCTTTCCATTGTCTTTTTCCTAAGTTTTCCACCGCTGTTAAGAGCAAATCAAGATTTCTCACTCGGTTTTCCCTATCCTTCTGAGTACTTTTGCTTTGTTTTTCTCCCCCTATTTTTGCAAGCTTGGGATTCCCCTGTACTTGGTAATAACTCTGTTTCCATAGGTGATGGTCAGTTTACCTCCTGAAGGAGCCATACTTAGGCAATAAGTCCAGAATTAAAATACCATCAAGGTTGACAGTGCAGTGCTCTCAAACAGCTTCCAGCACATGCATGAGATTACCTGGTCTTTGAAATGTTTATTTAACTTAATTTTTAAAATGTTGGCTGGTGGGAAAGCCATTCTCCAGACTCTTCCCATTTCTGAGGATGTCCTGTGGACTTCATGAACATACTTCAGAAAGCGAAGATGGGCTGCTGGGGGAGAGCTCTCTACTATCTGATAAGTTTAACTTGCTAGTAAACTTTTTATTTAAAAAAAAAGGAAAGAAAGAACAGATACTGCTTAATAAAAGTTAAGGATTGTGCAGGGAGCAGCTTGGAGGGTTGGGAAGGAGCAGAAAGGAACTGACATTATAGGTATTTTCTGAAATCTGTGGAGCTCCTAAGAACCAAGGAGGGATTGAACAGCATAAGCTCTTCCTTACTAGAACCTCTTGTGGTCTGTGGCAACACTGCCTTTTAAGTTTACTTCTACAATTATTTCCAGGTCAAGGCTGAATCACTTAGCTGACAGAATAAATAAGATAAAATAAATAAGGAAAACAAATAAGCCTACTTCATGAAAGGCCCATTGACATGAATTGGTCTCCCCATTTCTCTATTTCTTTGAGACTCTCCAAACAGAGATTGCAATTTTAAGTTGTATTGATAACATTACAACTGAAAACTGATAGAAAGAAATCCAGAAAATAAAAAGGGTTCCACCTTTTCCCCTTTCCACCCCATTTGCCTTGTAAAATTGGTAAACAGAATCTTAGAGCTGCATCACATCCTCTTTATTTAATTTTCTATTTTACATTTAATTTTAAATGTGGCACTATTTGAGTTATATTTTAATTCAAATTATTGTCTTTCCTTCCTGGCCATCTTGTAGAAGATAGCTTAATAACTGCATTATAATCTCTGTGCTTGGGAGTTATCCTCTGTCACACAGAGGGATGCCTGTGATGGCTGGCAGGCCATAGCATCCCGTTAGGCTTTGCTGTTTGCTTGGAGCCTCTTCAAACTGTGAGCAAATTATTTCTCTTGGGCGGGGCTTAAGCTCTTTATTCATTTAGCATCACCAGTTGCGTTTTTATTATTTGTCACTTTATATAATGTTTTATTTATAAACGTCTTTACTGAATTGTCTTTCATATGCAGCTTGCCATAACACAGAAAGAGATAGCAGGAGCAGATGGGTGTCCTTCCAATTTTATGAGAAGCCAGCTGCAATCCAAATCATCCAACGCAGCAATACTGACACTGGAACCATCTCCTAACCTTAGTAGCTCTGAGACATATGAGAAACAATCCTTTTTGAAATGATAAAAACAAAACCATCAAGCAGGGGTGGGGTGGAAGGTGAGGAATACAAGGCATTTAGCACGGATAAAACCAGAAATATTCTTCAAACATCAGTCTCCCACAGAATGCTATGGGGAAACTGAACACCGACCCAGATGGGCAGGAACTGAAGTTCAGATAGCTTCGATGGAACCAAACATATTAAGAATGGCATTTGCACGAAGACAATATGCAGCAGAGTAGCATGCCTTTAAAAAGGAGTCTGAACAGAAGTCCTGGCCTACAACTTTTTTTTTACCTCGAGAGGTATCAGGAGGTATCACTTCTTCAGCTAGCTGGTCCAGATTAATTTCTAACTCCCAAAGATTACAACCTTCAGTCAAAGCTTTAGGAGCACTTCCTCTTAGCTCCTGCTGGTTTCCTAAACATTTCTCTCTCAGGATTTGGAGCCTTATCTCTCCTTCAGCCCAGAATCACTTAGCTCTGCTCATACCAAGGACTTTGTCCACCTCAAGTCTCTGATTCCTCCCTGCCCAAGCAGCACTTTTCTTTGCTCTCTGAGAATCTTTGGGTGCCAGTTCATGTCCCCATCTCACCGCTGGTCCCAGAAACACCCAGCTTCTCTCCTACCACAGTTCCTACTCACTCAAGCGTTGCTCAGCTTTCTTCTTTTCCTGAATTCTAACCCAACATGTGGCTGCTTTCAGTCTCCATCTTGCTTACATCTTTCCAGTAATCTCTCTCTCCCCCTCCCCCTCCCCCTCCCCCAGGTTTCTTTCTCCTTGGTTCCCTTCCATATGATCTGCTTTGATTCACTCACCCAGGTATCCCCCTTCTCTTTGTCTCAAGACAAAGCTTTTTAAACAGAAGAGAAGGGTCTAGGAACCTCCTTCTGGTTTTACTGGGACAAATTCCACACACACATACCCATCATCCTCTGGGGGACAGGTTTCCAAAAATGCCAGAGCTTTTGGACTCTGTAACCAAAAGGGAGGGCTGCGGTCCATCCCAAGTGTACATGCTTGCATCTTAAGTCATGATGGATTCTCTTGCCTGTTTGTTCAGGCATCTGGGATATGTGCATTGGCCATATGATTGAATGGGGAGGAAGGAATGGCCAGTGTGAATTTGGGGGGTTTGCCCATTCAACACAAGCTGCTGACCTATTGAGGTTTTTGATTACTCCTTTTTGTACATAATTCAAGATAAAGCAGGCAGAAGGGAGAAGCATTTACTGTATGTGAAGGTTGAAAGGAGAAAATGTTAAGAGGCTTATTTGATATTTTTAAAATTCTGCTGCATTCAGTACTATGAGAGTTCTGCGTTTTCAGTAGCACTGTTTAATACAATTCAACTTAAGATTTTCTGTAAATTTTAATGTTATTTTTATTGTTTGCTTTGTCCTTTTCAGGGTGAGAAAATTGATTTTAATAAAAGATGAGGTTCGGGCAATTTTGACGGTAATCTCTTCACCAAGGATAGCTCAGCTGCAAATTGTATATTGTACACTTCTGTAGCAAGCATACAACAGATTACTAGTTGTACAATATCCCTAGAGAACTTGAAAGGATGAAGAAAAAAGGGCATAGGTCAAGGATTGATTGGCTTTCACTAAATGGAAAGTCAGATGCATTTGTATTGCACTCACCATTCCCAGGATCCTTGAAGTCATTTTCAGTAACTTCTTGATTGGGCCAAAATTAATTATTCAGATTGAGTATAAGGGACTTGTAATTTATACACAGAGACCATAAGGAGTTCTTCACTGTTTCTCCTACTGGGCAACAAGGATCAGATGGGACAGTGGTCTCCAGTCCTCCCATAGTTCTCCTGGTAATGATGATACATCATAGTGTAGCATATTTCATTTGTGCTATTTTGTAAGAAACCAGAACATCACTTTAAACTAAACAGAAAAAGTGCAAGGCACCCTTTAGCAGCTTTCTCTTTAAATAACAAGTCCTTAGTATTCTAAAAATTAGTCTTTTCATTTTCCACCCTGCCTCTGAAAACTGTATTTTTTCCTCCAGCCCATTTTGCTTAGCCCCATCCTTGAAATGATCAGAGAAGAAACTGGTACAAGGTATAGGGACCACTGTGTAGCAAAAGATCTATAGTGGCTACCAGTTTGCCCACTGGACATAATTTAAGGCACTGGTGTGGAACTTCGAAGCCCTATATGACTCTGGGCTTGACTATTTGAGGGACTGCCGATACCACTATGAACTTGCCCACTTAGGTAGGTGGCAGAAGAGGCTCTTTTGAAGAGGCTCCCACTGCCAGAAGTGTGGCAGTTTGGTTTCCAGGAGAGGGCCTTCTGAGGGCTCCAGGCTGTAGAATGTTTACTCCACTGCAGGATTTTTGTAATCTCAGCAGCTTTAAGATGTGTGGGATTCAATGCACCAGCAAGCTGGCTGGGAAATTCTGGAAGTCCACGCTTTTTAAAGTTGCTGAGATTCAGAAACACTGCTCCGATGAGACATATTTGGCTCCTGTTCTCCCATTATTTAGGGAAATGGCAAAAAGATCTCTCTTTCAGTTTTGACTTTTGACTGTTAATTGATTTTAATGATACTGATTTTCATTTTGATTTTTACCTATGCAGTATGGATTTTCCTGTTTTATATTTTGGGGTTTTTCACTACAAAGCTGCTTTGAATGTTTATATGAACAGAAAAGCAGGTATACCTTTAAAAATATCAAGTATTTGATGAATACTGTTGTCAACCCCTTTAATTGCCATATGTTCATATTGAACTACAACTCCCATTGTCCCCAGCCAGGATAGCCAGTTGATGGGATCAGATTGGAGAATACTGATCCAAGAAGCATTTGTGATGTTCTGATGGCATTTTTATCAGAGAGATTCTGCTGCTGTAACAATTACCTTGGCTACTAAATATGTCCTGTGCTGAGACCTCTGTCTCTTTTCTGCAGATGAAAGCCAGGAAGACCCAAGACAAAGGAGAGAGAAAACACTTTTTAAATGAAATTAAGATACTGAGAAAGGAACTGAAGGAGCGAGAAGAAATGGCTATGTCTGAAACCGTGCAGCAAGCTCATGTTGTTCTTGCAACAAACACAGGTTAGGAGAATGTTTCAGGATTTGCCTGTAAGGTTTAGTGAAATGATTGCTTGTTACCGATCTAGCTGTTCTACTTTTAACTGTGCTGTACTTAAACTGGAACTCCCAAACTGCATAGTATATCTTTGAACTATTTCTTGTCCCGGTATCTGTAATTGTATACAGTAAGCAATGCACTGTATTACCTCTTGCGATCTAATTTACCTTTTCCTTTTGATCATCATTTTACTCTGTGATTGGGTGGCTTATATAACTAATCAATACTATGTGAATTTGAACAGCAGACACAATTCTGCTGTTCACATTTTACAAAGCATTGCTTACAGATTCCTTGTTCCATTTAATGAAGGAAAAGAATTTATGCATTATTTATGGGAATAATTAAGCCCTTGAATCAGCAAAGCAGTGGATTTACTTCTGTTTCTATGTTCATACTCATGTGTATGGCCTCCTGGAGAGGGCTCAACCAGACTGCACTTACTTAGGTTTGGGGAGCTGTTTCTGATCCCATAAGGAGAATTCTCAGGAAACCCTGCAGATAATTTTGTGTAAAGAATACACATTAAAATGTCTCACATACAGAGATGATTTATGAACACAATACCAGTTCCAATTTCTACTATATTCCCCTTCTGTTTGGAAAGGCTCTGAAATTTCTCATACCAGAGAATTCTGGGCAAGCTCTGGATGTTACTTAAAAGAAATACTTAGTGAACAATCTGTAGAAGGCATAAAATTATACACCTTTGTCAATTTAATTTACTTCTCCTGGGAAGGTGCCAAGGCCTGATGACTATTATGCTCAGTACTGTCATGAGTAAGGATGGCGAGCAGGGGGCTCCCTTCCAGACTGTTAAGCGCATGCGTAGCACTGAGGAATTGGTGAGCCATTCCAAGAGGCAGAGATTGGGACCGCCTTAACCTGCGGGGTTTATATGGCTGGGTTTTTCCCACGCTTGTTCAGTTTGTTAGGATTACTGTTATGTATTAGCAAATAAACATTAGAGAACAGTTCCCTGTCTCAGAGTGTTTCCTGGGAGTCAGGACAAGTACTATTCTGCTCATCCCACCTTTAGTGATGTCCTTAAGAAAGCCATATTCATTTGCAGGAAGCCAGGACATTTCCTACGAAGTGGTATGTGCTGCTACAGATGCAGACACCATCTCTGCATTTACAGCCAGCCCATTGGATTGTCCTTAAGTGACAGGGCTCCGACCCTGTCCACAGTTTTGTTTGGATTTGATTGCTGTGGATACCCATTCAGATGACTTGCAAATAACCTTTTCTCCCTACCAGTATTGAAATAACTTTAATAACTATAGGTAGTTGTCTTGATCTAGATGAATAATTGCTTTGAAGTGTTTGGTCTAATTACTGCGTCCACCATCAAGGTTTTTAAATAATAATACGAATCCTTATCCCCTTTAACTTTTTCATAGAAACCTGGTTTGCACTGGTTGCTGGGAAGCAAAATTTCAAACATTGTGGTTTTAGAGGCAAAATGCAATTGTGTATTATCTGTTATAAGGCAATTAGGAATTGATAGATGACTCAGCATCTTTCCATTTGTTTATGTACAATGCTTACATGTATATATGTGTACATGTATCTGTAATCAGTTTTTTATTCCCTATAAATATATAAATATAAATATAAATATATATAAACAAACTCAGCATATGTGTCCAGGCTACAGTTACATATTTGCTACAGATGAGTTGGTGTGAAATCAATGGAATGGACATCAGGCAAGAATGGAGATTTATAATGTTGAAACATAAATTTCTCTGCAGTAGATTCTTTCTCCACCCCCACCCCTTTTTTTTTTAGAAGCATGTTCTCCTTGCAGCAATTACCCAGTTTTTATAACAGAAGGTAGAAATCATTGTTGCCTTCTCTCTTCTACAAGGTTAGTTGGTGCAACCCAATCCTACCTCTGTCACTTTATTGCTATGCTCAGCAGGCAAACTTAATTGCTTTTACTCGAGGAATAGAACTGGCTTTTAATTAACTGAGTTCAATACACTAGGATTTTCCCAGAATAGCTAGAATGGAATAGACCAGGACTTGTGTAATTTTATATGCAACTCAAAACTCAGATCAAAATAGTGTGTAATTGGTAATCATAGGTCTGGCTAACCTTTAAACTGACAGTATTCTTTAAAATATTTTTCTTACATTTCAAACTGAGCTGTGTGTCTCATGGGTCACCCTGAGGGTTGTGAAGAGAATCTTATGACGTCTCAGGTACTACTTGTTCTTCTTCATCCAAAAACTCAGGTACATAGGCACAAAGCAGACTTGTAACTTTTACTGTTTACTTTCTGCACTCATTGGCACATCCACTCATTCACACATCCATACATTCTTACCTCACTCAAGCCTAGCTAGTCAGATGAAGAGAAGAAACAAGATGGGGCACCTGTATAACCAAGGCTGATCAGTGCCAATCGAAGTGAATATTTGTTGCTCAGGGTTGAACTGTGGAGTCCTTGGTGCTCTCTGAGCCTTGTTGTTTTCTTGCAGACGTTTCATTGCCAGACTAGGCAACATCTTCAGGCGAGGAGGGAGTGGGCCTTGCTCTCAGTTTATATACTGTGGCTTGCCCTGCTGGTGTTGGTGGGGGGGGGTGTTCTCTCCTTGGGAGTTCTTTGATTGGGCTGTTGTTTGCTGCTTGGTTGATTGCCAGAGTTAATAGTTCCTTGACTAGGGTGTATTGTGCCGATCAGTCCCAGATCCACCTGGGCACTTTTCTCTTACCTCCTGCTCTTTTTCCACTAGATTGCAAGTGCCTCATTCATTGGGAATAATTTTTTTTGAGAACTGTAATCTTTTATCTTATTCAAAGTCTTTATTTTTGTACTTTTCCACATGCTACATAAGTTGAAATCATCTTCAACAAACCTTTGTGCCTTTTCAGTGAGCTCTGAGTGTTTCAATTTCAATTCCCTTTACAGAGTCTTCCAGAACCAGCACCAAGTCATCTGCAAAAGCCCTTAGCTTATACTTTTCTTTTCTTAATCTCTACTCCCACAGTCCTCTCATCTTGTCTTATATCTCTATTCAGTATTTCCAGAACCAGAATAAACAAGAGAGGAGACAGTGGGCATCCCTGTCTTGTTCCGTTTTGTATCTCACAGAGTTTTGTTAGATCTCCATTAACAATTATCTGTGCTTTTTGTGAACTGTAAATTGATCTCACCCATTTTATAAAGTTTTCTCCAAAATCCATATCTTCCAAAACCTTGAACAAGAAAGCCCAGTTCAAATTGTCAAAGGCTTTCTCTGCATCTAAGAAGATCAATGTGGCTGGTTTTTCATTATGTTGCTCCAAATATTCCAAAACGTCCAACACATTTCTAAGATTGTCCTTTAACTGTCTTTTAGGTAAAAACGCACATAGATCCTCATGAATAAATTCTTGCAAAATTATTTTCAGTCTATCAGCTAGAAATTGTTGTGAATAACTTGAGTCATTATTCAGTAATGATATTGGCCTATAGTTTCTTGTTAAAGTCAAATCTTGTCCCTCTTTAGGTATTAGTGCTATATTTCCAACTCTCTAGCATCTTTCCTCCCTGTAAGATAGAGTTCATTGTGTTTTGTAAAGGTTGTAAAAGTTCATCCTCAACACATTTATAAGACCCTGATAATCCATCTGGTCCACGAACCTTTCCTAGTTTAATCTTTTTTATAGCTTCAGAAACTTCCCTTATGGTTATAGGTTTTTGTTAAAAGCTTCTATTCTTAGGACTATGCCACTTTCAATTGAAGGCAAAGAACCTCATGATCATATTCTTTGCTATGGTGGGAATAGAATTCTGCATAGCTAAAACATATCAAAAAGAAAGCTAAGCTATAGTACAGAAACATTTTTTTCTTTGTTTACAAATGAATGAACATTGAATCATTGCTCATTGAGTCAAGTGACTGTCTAATCTGGTAGCCTCCAGCTGTGCTGAGATTACATCATGGCCATGCTGGCTCATGTTCTGTCCTGGATCTCATACAACAGTGCAAGATATCCTGGATCAAAAATCAGTCCTAGGCCTTTACAGCAGAGACAGTAGGCAAGACCAAGTCAAGGTCTGCTGCAGGGTTCAGGGCAAAGGGTTTCTGTAATACAGTTCAGAGAGTTAGGCAGCAGGTATAAACAAAGTCCTGGTGGAAATCAAGTAATCAGAGCAAGTCTTGTTTTCAAGGCATAGAGCAGTTTAGTGAGGCTCTCATGGACGTCTTCCAAGGTTTGAATAAGGACAAGCAAAAGCACATACTTAGTAGTTAGGTACTCAGGCTTTGGAATGTCAGTAGCAAGGTATTGATCAAGCTTTTTACAGACATTTTGCCCCACATCCCACAGGCAAAAAGCTTCTATCCGAGAAACTCCTGGTATCAGTCCAAGCACAACTGGTGTTCTGGAGGTTGGATTGTGATTGCCAGTCTATCAGGAAGCAAAAGACTAAGAATAAACACTACTCCCAAGATGTTCTTCTCAGTAATCCAGTACTTAATTTTCCCTGGTGTAAATTATGGTTTTAGCTATTACATGGCCATGCGGCCCTGTATTTTATGGTGATTTTATTGTTAGGAAATTTCATTGATGCATCCTTGTTGTGAGCCATGATACAAGTGATGTAAAATCAGTCAGTTTAAAGGGCAGACTGCTTCCATACCATTGCCAAGAAAACTATACAGAAGCAGTATATTTCTGGACACCAGTTGGTAGGAAAAAGAGCCGGAGGATGTGGTTACACTCAAGTTCTACTTGTGGGCTTCCCATTGGTATCTATTGGCCTATTATGGAACTGGAATAGTAAACTAGGTTGGCTGCCGTTGGGTCCAGAGGATGTTCTGCCAAGCTTAACGAAAGGGTAACAGTCCCAGGCACCCTGCAGCCCAAAGTCCTACTACAGGCTCATATTTCCATAGATATAAACTCAGCAACTGTTTCATTAGAGGCTTACAAATCAATTTCTTTGTTTCATTTCCCACATAAATCTGCCAGATATTACTTCTGTCCCTTCTTCAGACAGATGGATTTCTTATAGCAAATAACCAGTTGTGAATAAAAAGGTAGAATTTCCAAGGAGAGTACGGCTCCAGGTTAGGCACGACCATGTCTGTGTTGTTTTCTGGCAATCTATAAAAGAGGTTTGCCATAGCTGCCTTCTGAGATTTTTATGACTTCCTGGTCCAGTCTGCAGCTCTGGGATTTGCTGGTGGTCTCTCATCCACCTGTTAACCAGATCCAACCTTGCTTAGCTTTTGGAATCAGTTGATTTCAGTTGGGTAACACATCCACTCTAACTTAGTTTGTAGCTATTATTGTTCAGTAGAAGAATGTTCAGATGGAAAGGAAAATTGACGATATAATTGGAATCTGTATTGTTTGTTGTAGCACACCATTGAAGATCATGTAACCTGAAGAATGGCAACAAAGACACAATCTTTTAAGACAACAAGTCCTTTCCCATAATTACAATGCTGAAAGACTCAGTGTTATTGTTTTTAATCTTATTTTTAATTAGGTGCCTCTTCTGATGGTCCGCTGAAGCTACTGCCTGAGAACCACTTTGATCTCGTGGTGATTGACGAATGTGCTCAAGCTCTTGAAGCAAGCTGTTGGATCCCACTGCTGAAGGTCAGGAAGTGTATCCTGGCTGGTGATCACAAACAGCTGCCTCCCACAATCATTTCTCACAAGTAAGGAAATGTTCTTAACTACCTATTAATTATGTTAAAGGTGCTGGGAAAAAGCTTATCTGGAAAATGGCATGTCAGTTAGAATACCCATCTTTGCATTTAATTGCACAGCAGGTAAAGATAACCTTCCTTGTTTTATAATGAGATTTGGCAGTCTGCATTAGCTGCTTATCATAAAGCAGAAGAACTTAAAGCAGCTGACTTAAGGAAGTAGAGAAGTAATTATTCTTCAAATTATAAATTATTGACATAGCTCATTCTTGAACTGAAGAGCTGTATACTTCTTGTGAAAGGATAAGAATTAATGGCCTGGGTGTATTTTCAGATTAGAAGAAAGCAAATGTTTTGGCATGGATAATTTTATATTGCAATCCAGTCATTTGAGAGATGAATCAGAATTCCACTCTTCGGGGGTCTTCTGCTAAGGAAGCTTGAATTGAATTTATATTTCCATGTATACAGTTTGGGAATTTCCATTGTACAAGAACAGTGATGAAAAATGAAAGGAAATGATAGGCTCTTTTTTTTCCCTGCTATACCCATACACTGAGTGGGCCCAGTATAATCTCCAAAATTGGTGTGCAGCTGTATGTCTTCAACAGAAGCTTGTAGGCTTCCAGAAATTGAGGAACTACAATTGTCAACATTCCTCCTAATTGAGTAGGCTGGATAACACTACAGCCATAGATGTTTCCAAAGTGCCACAGATCCCCCATCCGTGACCTATTGAAAGAAACCCCTACTATTCATTTGCCTATTGTAGCAAAGTTATTGCTGCCTTGTCCACTATTGATAAATTTTTCAGCTGACTCTAACGATTCTTATATCCTATGCCTTAATGAATTACTTCCACTTTCAATGAAACCATAGTTTTCAATTATATCCCAAGCCAGTTAATTATATTTAACCGGAATGGTTTGATCCTGGTTTTGAATGATTTGTGTGAATTACACATTATTGGTTTATGTGTAACAGTAAAGTAAGATTTCTGCCAAAATGAAACAATTTATTAAAGAGGACCACCCCACAGAGCTCATTTGTTATCAGGCAATACATGTGAACCAAGCCTCTGTTTGATTCTGAAATATATTGTAACAGTCAAACTGAAATGATTGATTGAATTATATAACTGTTCTGGAAGGAAGGACCAGGCCCAGGAAGCAATGAGGGGAATAAATTAAGTCATTTAGCAATGCAAGAGAGTTTGGCTGAAGTGAACATGCTGGAGATAGAAAAAGCATCATTCAGAGGAGAAGGGATAAAGAGAAGTTAACACAATGGAACCAACTCCTCTGGAAAGAGCTTTGCAATTCTAGACAATGAACTTCTGTTGGCTGCAGAATGTTTCTTGGGTGATAAACCATGTAGGTATTTGAGGGACATTTTCATAGTCCAGTCAATGAAAAAAAGAAACTTCTTTGGCAGAGAATGTCCGGATCAGGCAAGGGAGGGTTGGAAAGGATAGCTGCAGTAGTTAAAGATTCATAAGGATGTAGTCAGAGAAGAATTCATTCAGCACTTTATCCCAGAACGTATGATCTGGAAGCAACTGTTGCTGAAATACAGCCTGCCTAAAACCTGCTTAAATTAGCTTCCACTTACAACAGTAGGTGAAAAGAGATCAGTATGGAAATGGCAATAGCAGCCATCCCTTTCACAAGTCTTTGTGGAGAGCTACTTGCAGCTCATGGTTTTATCTTGACCAACATTCCAAATGAAGTTCATACTAGATCTCCAAATGTCCATGTTCTATAAAACATCTGTTAACATTTTCCTATCAACACACAGTTACTGAGATCCTATTCACATTTCAGTAGTTAATGATTTATTTCTCTAAGTTTTCATGTAAGGGGGGTTGTTTGTGCATGTGTATGTTGCTTGAATTTTTCTGTTTTATATTTGCTGTGCTAGAATAAATTGCACGTAATTTATTAATCTGCACCCTGGAAGATGTTAAACCAGAAACAGGAATGTAATTCTCTACTTTCCCAGTAGAAAATTAGCATGCAAGAAACTATAAATCGTGCATTTTTGTATGTGCTGCTCTTGCTGTGAAAATCTTCAGTCATTATTGCTTATGCACAAATGTTTTATGGATCTCTCTCATACTTATAATATATGACAACTTGTCAGGAATAAGTTTAGTTCAGGAAACCTGCACATATTGCTAATGGTAAAGCATTCTTTGTGCTGATGGCAGTGAATAGAAGTTTCAACTGAAAATTGCATTGCTTTCTTGAAGGCCAGTCTGCACAAAACAGCCCTGTAGCACAAATTTGTTCTCTGACAGATTATATATTGTTGCTTTGTAGACAAGATGATCTCAGTGCCAATAAACTAATACCAAAGGGACAGAACTGTAAAATAGTTTCTACCAGGACATCACTTTAAGTCCTCTCTTAAGTTTCTCCCTAACACTTCTACTTTGATGCCCTTGTAAATGCAATATTGGAATAATAATAGATGCAATATTGACCAAAACCATCTTCTGAAATGTAAAGAAATGTTTAGAGAGATGAATACTGGTAGTTGTTGGGCTGTTTCACTGATTATAACCACAAAACCATGTTTAAGAAGGCAGACTGTGAATTGCAAGAAAATAATTATATATGGAGTGAAAGCCAAGTTGTCAGTTATGGAAATATTAGCTTCTTGCTGTACAGATTACTACTACAATTGCTGTCCAGCTCTGAGGTTTTTGTAGGAGGACAATAATAATGCAGCAGCTGTTCATGGTTCTCTTCTTTCCTCAGCCCTCCCAGCATTGCCTGGATTATCTCCAGATGATTCCCTCCTTGTCCTGTTTCTCATGTTGCTTTTTGGCAAGTCACATGCTTATCCTTGTTCTATGAAGATGTATTCAAAGGAAATGTATACCAGCACAAGATATGACAACAGAATTTATAGACAGTAGAGTGATCAAGATACCAGGAAATGTTTAACCAAGAGATCATAGAGTTGGAAAGGGCCATTTAGGCATTTATATTTAATCTCTTGCTCAGTACAAAAATAAAAATTCTTGCTTGTGTCAATAGGGTATCGTTCCTTTAACTGAACATTTAAATTATCCAAGACCTTTCTCCTTAATTAAATGTTAGTGGGAACTGTTTAAAGGGAAGAATGCTGGGGTTTGGGGTTGATGTGCAGCATCTGGTATCTCAGCTACAGGCTAGAAACTGGGAGTCTGTGAGTTCTAGTCCTGCCTTAGGCACAAAGCCAGCTGGGTGACCTTGGGCCCATCATCCTCTCTCAGCCGTAGGAAGTAGGCAATGGCAAACCACTTCTGAAAAACCTTGCCAAAAATAGTTCAGGGACTTGTCCAGGGAGTCACCAAGAGTCAAGACTGACTTGAAGGGACATCCCCCACAAAAGAGAGAGAGAGAGATCTTTAGCTCTTTGGTGTGGCATGGAATGTCAGGTCCTTGATTGAATGAAAGCCATTATCTTTGGATCAAAATGAGGCATCACCATTTCTTTGAAATAGTAACTGTTGGCTATTTTGTTGCTGCTGCTGCAGCTATTGAGATCCTTGCCAGTCTACTGCATGTTACCCATAGATCCTAATAACTTTCTGTGACATCTTGGTCTATTTGTTCTGATTGTGATCCTTCTGGTAGGAACTGGTTGTGATGACAAGCAAATTGTTGAATTAAGAGAACCTTTGGTCAGATCCAGCAGGGTTCCTATTCTCTTTTCTTCCTCTTCAATTACAATTAAGGTTAGTATTACACAGAAATTGTTAACAGCAGGGTTCTTGGGTTTTAATGTTGCCTCCGGAGCAACAATCACATGGGCAAAAGGAGAAACGTATAAATGAAATTGCTCTCAAGATTACTAAACTTAGTTGTAATAAGCTCTGGTAGAACATAGTGGATTATTGTCATGCGCTGCCTACTTCTGAATAACGTTCAGACACTGGGTTGCAAAGCAGGCTCTGGTTTATTTCAGGATAGGTACAACGTTGTTAGAAAAAGCTGAGAGTGACAGGAGCGCGCCGGTGCGGGGTTTAAATACCCCGCGCCGGTCAGCGCCCCCTCGCTCTCGGTCACGTCACCCCCCTTTGTCCCATGCGGTGCCCTGCCATTGGTTGAGGGTTTCTAGGATCGCCCATCCTCAGGTTTTCATTCTTCTGCTGATTGCTTTCAGCTGGGCGATCCCCGTGGTATTGCTGCTGATGGCTTGGGTGGCTCCGTGATCCGTTTATCTATTGTTTGTTAGCCGTTAGTCGTTGTGGGTTGATGGCTACTTAACTTGTACCCCTTCACCTATTTCCTTGTCATTGTCATGAGTGCCATTGCGCTGATTACTTTAGCTCAACGGCACTCATGACATACTGCCCCCTTTCCGAATAGTGTTCTCCCCCGGGTTTCTGGGTTTCCCCCATGGAGCTGTCAAAACGCCTTTTTTTTTTTTTTTTTTTCAAAGTTCCCGCCGGAGTAGTTGTCGCCCCTCCCTTTGCTCCTCCCTCTACCACGTGCCTTCCCAGGGTGTGTCCATGGTGCGCATGCTCGGGTTCTGACCTGGCGTGCGCATGCTCCAACCACACCCTGTTTGTTTGGCTCAGTTCGGCGAGGCGAGAGGCGTGGCTGGTCGGGTGCTGCTCAGCTCCAGGTAGGGCCCTTTTTTGCTTATTTGGAGTGCGTCGCCTTTGTTGTGTCTCCTGGGCGTTGCCCCCAGGTTGCCCTGTTGACTTGCTTGCCACTCCCCCGCGGCCAGGGGGCGGGGGGAGGGTGCTGGCGATCGTTAGTCACCACCCCGTGGGCCCGGGGCGGGGGGAGTGAGTCCCGGGGGGGGGAAGGTCCACCCAAGTCGCGGGCTTGGGGGGGGCCCCTTCCCTTGGGGCACGGGAGGCGGGGGGAGGCCTGCGGGGGGGGGGGTTGGTTTTGCTGACCTTGATTGCGGTTTGTCGGGGTATGCCCGGTGGAATGCTCTGGTCAGGTCAGGCGCTTTAACGTTGTGCGCCGCCACCCATTCCGGGTGGGGGAAGTGTTTCCACCTGACCAGATAGTGTAGGGTTCCTCGTTGCTTGCGTGAGTCGAGGATGTCCCTTATCTCGAAGTGGTGTTGCCCGTCGATCATAATCGGTGCGGGCTGAGGCGTGCTTGGGTGCCATCGGGAGGTGGTTGCCGGTTTTAGGAGGCTGGTGTGGAACACCGGGTGGAGCCTCCGGAGGTTGTGTGGCAGGTCCAGGCGTATTGCTACCGGGTTCACTATTTGCGTGACTCGGAACGGCCCGATGTACTTAGGCCCCAGTTTTTTCGAGGGTTGGGTTGACTTTAGGAACTTGGTGGAGAGATAGGCCATGTCCCCCGCCTGGAACGTCGGTTGTTGGCGCCGGTGCTTGTCGGCCTGCTCTTTGTAAGCAGCCTGTGCCTCCTTCAGCGCCGCCGTGATTACTGGCCATGCTTCCGCGATCTTCCGTCCCCAGTCGCTGGCGTCCACCTGGGGTTCCGGGGGTTGAGGTAGCTCCGGTATGGGGACGAAGTCGCGCCCCGAGACTACTTCGAACGGGGTTTTTCCCGTGCTCGTGTGGACGGCGTTGTTGTATGCGACTTCGGCGAACGGGAGCAGTTCAGCCCAGTCGTCCTGGTGGTAGTTCGTATAGGATCGTATAAATTGCTCTAAGGTGGCATTAAGAACCTCAGTGGCTCCGTCCGTCTGCGGATGCCAAGCCGTAGACAGGGCCTGTTGGGTCCCCGTCAGCTTCAAGAAGGCCCGCCAGAATTTGGAGGTGAACTGTGTGCCCCTGTCGGTCACCACACGTGCGGGACATCCGTGTAGCCTGTACACGTGGATGAGGAAGAGTTTGGCTAGTTGTTGTGAGGATGGGACTGACGTGCAGGGGATGAAGTGGGCCTGCTTTGAGAAGTAGTCCTTCACCACCCAAATGGCCGTTTTCTTCTGGCTGGGTGGGAGGTCCACTATAAAATCCATAGAGATTTCCTCCCATGGGCGGGAGGGTTCTGCCACCCGTTGCAATAGCCCCGCGGGTTTGCCTGGTGCCCGTTTGGCCCGAGCGCACGTTGGGCAGGACGCCACGTAGGTTTTTACGTCTCGCCTGAGCGCGGGCCACCAGAATTGCCGCCGTGTTAGGTGTAGGGTCTTGAGGAACCCAAAGTGTCCCGCTTGCTTGGCGTCGTGTGACCTATGCAAGATCGCCTGGCGTTGCGAGTCCGGGACGTAGATTCTGCCTTCCCCCCATGCTAGGTCTTGCGCCATCGTTACCTTGTCGGGGTTTGCCAGGAACCAGGGGTCGGTTTTGAGGGCGGCGGCGAGGTCCGTGCGCATTCCCCCTGGTAGTTGCGGTTGCCTTCTTTCCGTCGCCGGTTGTCCCGCCGTCGGCTGCGCCGTAGCGTCGAGCTGCCTCCGTGCGCCGCTTCGGGTGGTCACGGCCATCCCCAGTTGCGAGGCGGATAGGACCGTCCCAATGGTGTCTGGGGCGGGCTCTTCGTCTTGGGGCAGCCGGGAGAGGGCGTCGGCCAGGAAGTTCTTCTTGCCCGGCATGAACTTCAACTGGAAATCAAAGCGGCTGAAGAATTGTGCCCATCGGACCTGTTTTGGGCTAAGGCGTCTAGGCGTTCGTAGGGCCTCGAGGTTCCGGTGGTCCGTCCAGACCTCGAATGGTTGGGTGGCTCCCTCGAGTAGGTGACGCCATGTTTCTAGTGCCGATTTCACCGCAAAGGCTTCTTTCTCCCAGACGTGCCATCGCCTCTCTGTCTCGGAGAACTTCCTTGACAGGTAGGCGCATGGTTTCAGGAGCCCCGTGGAGTCTTTTTGTAGGAGGATGGCTCCCAGGGAGAAGTCTGAGGCGTCGGCTTGGACCACGAACGGCCGTTCTGGGTCCGGGTGCGCGAGGATTGGCTCCGTCGTGAACAGCGCTTTCAGCTTGTCGAATGCGGTCTGGCACGCGGGAGTCCAATTCAGCACTGTGCCTGGGTTCTTGGCGCGTCTGGTGTCCCCCACCCCTTTGGTTTTGAGGAGGTCCGTTAAGGGTAGGGCTATCTCAGCGAACCCCCGGGCGAAGGACCTGTAGAAATTCGCGAATCCCAGGAAGCTCTGTAGTTGCCGTCTGTTGCGGGGCCGCTCCCAGTTTAGTACCGCTTCGACTTTTGCGGGGTCCATCTCGATGCCGTCCCCGGAGATTCGATACCCCAAATAGTCTAGGCGGTCTTTGTGAAACTCGCACTTTGTGGGCTTTGCATAGAGCTGCGCCCTTCTGAGCTTGTCGAGGACTTGCCTGACTAAGGTTACGTGTTCCTCGTATGTTTTTGTGTAAATAAGGACGTCGTCGATGTAGACCAGGACCCCTTTAAACAGATGTTCATGCAGTACCTCATTGATGAGCTGCATGAACACCCCAGGGGCCCCCGCGAGTCCGAAGGGCAGTACCTTGTACTGGAAAGCGCCTAGGGGGCAGTTGAACGCCGTCTTCCATTCGTCCCCCTCCCTGATTCGGATGCGATAGTACGCCTCGCGCAGGTCCAATTTGGAAAAGACTTTGCCCGTGGACAGGTGGGCGAGCATGTCCTTCACCAGGGGTAAGGGGTATTTGTTGGACAGGGAAGCCGCGTTTAGGCCCCGGTAGTCGGTACAGAGCCGTAGGGTCCCGTCTTTCTTCTCCCGGAATAGGACGGGGGCTCCGACCGGTGAGCATGCTGGCTCTATAAATCCCCTGTCTAGGTTTTTATCGATGAACTCCCGGAGGGTTGCCATCTCCTTCGGGGTCATCGAATAGATCTTTGGTCTAGGTAGGGGGACGTCGGGCAGTAGGTCGATTCGGCAATCCGTCTTGCGGTGGGGGGGTAGTTGGTCTGCCTCTGCTTCTCCGAAGACCTCGGAGAAGTCGGCGTATTGTTCCGGTAGGTCTGCAGTGGTAGCGGCGTTGTCTTGTGTGGTCGCCTCCGCTCGTCCTACCGTGGGGTTGCTTTTGCCAGCTGGTACTGGTGCTCGATACTCGCCGTCGCCGAATGTGAAGGTGCGGGTCGCCCAGTTGATCCGCGGGTTGTTTTTCGCGAGCCATGGCATCCCCAGGACTGCAATGGGCCGTCCGATGGGCGTGACTACGAACGATGTGCGCTCGGTGTGAGTGCCCATTTGCAGGGTGACCGGCTCGGTTTGTAGCGTGGCTGGTTTCCCCCCCGCTGTGGAGCCGTCCAGCTGGTGGAATGCCAGCGGCGTGGGGAGGGGGAAGCAGCGGAGTTCGAGTTTGGCGACTAGGTCGGGGTGGATAAGGTTTTTTGAGCACCCCGAGTCCACTAGTGCCGCGGCCGTGGTGGCTCCGTTGCCGGCAGAGAGTTGAATTGCTGCCAATATTACGGAGCTTTTGTCGTTTCGTTGAGGTGGTTCGCGTTGCTGTCCCGCCGCCTGCCTCGCCACGCGTTTCAGGGCAAGCGGGGAGCATTTCCCGCCGGCTGGTCGGGGTCGGTATTGTCCTCTTCTCCCCAGTAAGCGTCCCAGCCCTCTTCCGGTGTCGCTGTGGCCACGGTCATTCGGCGGTGAGGGGGCGGCCCCGGGTTGGGTGGTTTGGGGCTAATTTTCGGGGCGGGCTTGGGCGCGCTGGTCGGCGGTCGGTTGGCGAAGCAGTCCGCCGTCTTGTGCCCTAATTTGCCACACCTCCCGCAGGGCTCCCGGTTGAACTTCTTTTTAGGGTATATGGGGCCGGCCATCCCCCCGTGTGGTGCGGGTACCTTTTTCCCGACGTAGTTTGTGTCTTCCGTGGTTGTCATAAGGAAGGTGCGGTGCGCGTGTTCGGCTTTCCCCGCGAGGTGGATCCACCCGTGTAACGTTTCTGGGTCGTCGCGGTAGAGGGCCCATTGGAGAACGTCGCGGTTGAGCCCCTTTTTGAAGATTTCCAGCAGGGTGGTCTCAGACCAGTCGCAGACCTTTCCCGCGAGGGCTTTGAACTCCAGGGCGTAGTCAGGGACCGTGCGTGCGCCCTGTTTAAGTCTCTGGAGTGCGCTTTTCGCCCGTACTTTGGCTAGGGGGTCTTCGAAATAGTTTTTCATCTCGTTGATGAAAGCAGGGAAGGTGGCGAGGGCGGGGGAGCTGGACTCGTACAGTTGGACGTACCAGTCCGCCGCCCTGTCTTGGAGTTTGATTGCCACGGCGCCGATCTTGTCGGCCTCGGAGTCATAGGAGTGTCCGTGCCTCCCCATGAACTCCCTAGCGTTGGTGACGAAAAACGAGAGTTTTGAGGGGGTCCCATCGAAGAAGATGGGGAAGTCCTTTGGGGCCCGGGCGTTTTGCGCGGCCCCGCCTCTCGCTTCCCGGGATGTGGTGTCGGCCGCCTGTGCCGTCTGCTGGCTTTCCGCTGGCTCGTGTGGGTTCGGTGCTTCGCTCGGGGTGTGGGCTTGTGCGGGGACGTCATTGGGTGGCGCGGGGGGCATAAGCGCCTGGAGCATGGTCCGGAGTTCCGTCAGCTGAGCCCGCATGGCCGCGAGTTCAGCTCGTGCCTCCTCGTCCACAGCCCGCACCGCCGCTGGGGCCGGTTCCGTTGGCGCGTCCTCGGGGGGGGGGGGTTCATCGTCCCTCCGCCGCGGGTCCGCTTCCTCCTCCGTCTGATGGGTGTCTCCGTCGTCCTCCTCCGTGTCGAGCACCGTGGGGCTGTCGCTCCACGCCCGTTGCTGGGGTGCGATGTGGGGCGCGGGGTCCTCCGCTGGTTTCGGAAGTCGTGCTGCTCCCTCCCGCGGTCGGGTTGCCTCCGTCGCCATCTCCCCTTGGGGTTGGAGCTGAGGCTCGGGTCGGGTGGGGCGGGCGTCCATGGCTCCGGGAGTCCGCGGTGCCTCTGGCCTCGGTCGGTCCTCCTCTGTCTCTTGCCGCGCGGCTCGCCCTCCTTGCCCGCGCCGTTCCGGCCTCATCTTGCTGGTCTTCTCGCCGTCTACTCCTCCCGCGGCTCGTTGTCGTCCGGTGGGGCTCGGCGAGGCTGAGTTTATGACTCTCAGCTTTATGTCATGCGCTGCCTACTTCTGAATAACGTTCAGACACTGGGTTGCAAAGCAGGCTCTGGTTTATTTCAGGATAGGTACAACGTTGTTAGAAAAAGCTGAGAGTGACAGGAGCGCGCCGGTGCGGGGTTTAAATACCCCGCGCCGGTCAGCGCCCCCTCGCTCTCGGTCACGTCACCCCCCTTTGTCCCATGCGGTGCCCTGCCATTGGTTGAGGGTTTCTAGGATCGCCCATCCTCAGGTTTTCATTCTTCTGCTGATTGCTTTCAGCTGGGCGATCCCCGTGGTATTGCTGCTGATGGCTTGGGTGGCTCCGTGATCCGTTTATCTATTGTTTGTTAGCCGTTAGTCGTTGTGGGTTGATGGCTACTTAACTTGTACCCCTTCACCTATTTCCTTGTCATTGTCATGAGTGCCATTGCGCTGATTACTTTAGCTCAACGGCACTCATGACAATTATAAGGACTTTCCTTAACTGTAAGGGCTTATCCATATATCTTTCTTGAGCTATGCCAAGGCCTACTTATAATTTATAATTTATTCATATAACTTCTCTGTGATGGCCACCACACTTTGGAACTCCTTACTTCCCAGAGGTCTGTATAACTCTCCCCCTTGTCATTTTTAGGAGATCTTTAAATACAATTTTATTTCATGAGGCTTTCAACCATAGCTACTGTAAGTTTCATTGGTGTCTATCTTAGGAAAAGATTGATTTGTTATAGTTGATTTATTGTTAATGTTATTTTTATAATTTTGATTTATTTTATTGTTGAGTTTCTCATTTTAACTTGTCATAACTTGCTCAGTGTCTTCTGAGTTGGGCGGGCTATAAAAGGTGCAAAATCAAGCAAGCAAGTAAGCAAACTGCCGAGGTGATCTGGTTGGTTGGTTGGTAGGTAAGTAGATAGATAGACAGACAGATCGATCTGGCTTCAGTCTGCTCTGCCGCAGGATTTAAGTGATCTGGCAGGAGAGTGGTGTTTTCCATGGAAAACTGGAACAAGCTGTCAAGTGCAAATATTCTGATTTTCATGGAGGATGAGCTTGAGAGAGGACAATGACCTGTAGGACTCCAATTGGCCAGCTATAGGACTGCCCCCTTCCATCTAGCCCCAGGCTTTTTTTGTTGTTAATAAATTTTATTAAGTTTCAAGAGAAGGATAAAAACTACAAAAAAACCAAAAAAAACTACAAAGAAGGAAAAAACTAAAAAAGTGTGAAAACACAAGAGAATTTTTTTTTCAGATTTACAAAAAGATGTCAGAAATTCTCCTTACTGTTTCTGTAGTGGTTATAGGTTTTACAGGGATGGGTTGCTAGCCCGTCGCCTAACCCTCCTCCTTTCTCATCCGGGCTTGGGACTGGCAAGGGCATCAGCAAATATTAACAAGAGGCTTGACGTCTTCCAACAGAGATGCCTCCGCCGAATTCTAAAGATCCGATATTTTGATCACATCACTAACGAGGTGCTTCGAAGCTCATGTAAACTTCATAACATCATCACACGTAGAAGACTTCAACTGGCTGGTCACATCTTCCACATGGAGAACAACCGGATCCCTAAAGTGGCAATGAGTTGGACTCCTCCTGATGATAAATGACAACAAGGACTCCCTCGAATAACATGGTGAAGAACACTGAACAAGACCTGAAGGCATTGCATATCACATGGAAGGACGCCGAAATACTCGCCCAAGACCAAAAGAGCTGGAGAACCCTTACTGCCCGATATGCCACGTAGCGTAGACCAGGGGGGAAAGAGAGAGAGAGATTACAAAAAGATGTGGCTTCTGACTTTTAACAGCAAGGGTATACAAAAATTTCCATTATCAATCTCTTACTCTATATTAAACCGAAACACCAAATTATTTCTATAAGTCATTCCACATTGCCACATAATAAAAATCACTCAGTACAGTTACTCCTCCCCCTTATATTAAAATAAAGGAAAAAAATCATATAAACCTCTTAAACATCTTTCTCCCCTCCAAAAGATAACACCTATTTAATTATTCCCTTCCTACCACTATTCTGTACATTTTGGTCTACTATAATAATCAAATTAAAAAGCACATAGGTTGTCTGCTATTATACTTGATAATACAACAGTTTTAGTAATTTTAATCTTAATAAACTCAAAAAACAAGAACAATTCAAAACAGTAACCAAATCTTTAAAAGCAAATAACATCAATCAAATCCTTAAAGCAAACCAGATAAATATTCTTTAACCCTAATACAACAGTTTTAATAATCTTAATCTTAATAAACCCAAAAAAACAGAGACAGTTCAAAGCAATAAATCCAAATCTTTAAAAGCAAATAGCATCAATCAAATCCTTAAAGCAAACCAGATGAACATTCTTCAACCCTTATCCCACTTCAAAATAAACCAGAGCATTTACATATCCCCACAATGTGCACAGAGCTTTTCTCTTGAAAGAATCAAACAGCCCAACTGATCCCCTCAAAGATTCCAGCTTCTTTACATGGCATTCCACCAGGAGATCAATTTCACTTGTGGCTTGCAGATCTCCCTCTCCCTTAAATTTCTCCAACTCCACTATCCAATCTTGATCCAGCATCTCAATAAAAATCCCAATGTCACTCTTAAAGGAAACATTTATCTCACTGTTGAATTCCTCAGTTTTATCCACCACGTTCCCAACCTGATGGCACATTTCAGATCTGATACTTTCCACAATATTCTGAATATCTTGCATAAGAGCTTGACAGAAGTCAGAAGAAATCTGTTTAAAATCTTTATGGAAGTCAGAAAGAATCTGTTTAAAATCCTTGATGTCTCACGCAGTAGATTATGGCGCCCCCTAGGAGCTTAACCAGCAAAAGTCAAAGCTATGGAAAAGTTCCCAAGTGTGGTTTACACAAAGTGAAAGTGAGATAGGTAGACAGTTCCCAAGGGAAAACGAAAACAGAAAGCTGAAGGTTCAAATCAGCCGATTCAACACGTAGGAAAATGTTAATATCTTCAAATTTAATACAAAAATAATAACAGAAAGACAATTGTTTACTCTCAGTCTTCTTTTATGTTTGGAAGGGAAATGGAATCCAAAACTATAAAAAAAAAAATTTTTAAAGTAATCCCAAAAATAACGATAAGCACCAAGAGAACCAGCTTTTCCTCGCTGTAGAAAGGCTCTCTTGGGGTACATATACTTTATAGATAGATATAGATATAGATATATAATATATATATATATATATACACACACACACACATACTTAAAAATAATTGGTGATTTAGAAATGGGGTGGCTGGTCTTAGTCTCTCTTTAAGGCTACAGCACGACTTGGAAAGTGATGAAGTCTCCACCTCCCAGCTAGCTCTTACCAGTCGAACACAAATGCTGTTTGTGATCTTCTGGCTACAAGCAACCGTCCAAAGGACAGATGGGATGATTCCAGGTGTTCTCCTTGATCTGGAGAACATTTTGGGGCTTTAGGAGAACCTGCCTGAGCCCAAAAAAAGTTACCATGTTGTCAGCTCAGCCCACTGAGCTTGCAGGCACA